>NC_056440.1:13822365-14062365 GCF_018296145.1 Oncorhynchus tshawytscha
ATCAATCCCTATACCAGTCTGCTGTTCCCACATGCTTCAAGAAGGCCACCATTGTTCCTGTTCCCAAGAAAGCTAAGGTAACTGAGCTAAACGACTACCGCCCCGTAGCACTCACATCCGTCATCATGAAGTGCTTTGAGAGACTAGTCAAGGACCATATCACCTCCACCCTACCTGACACCCTTGACCCACTCCAATTTGCTTACCGCCCAAATAGGTCCACAGACGATGCAATCTCAACCACACTGCACACTGCCCTAACCCATCTGGACAAGAGGAATACCTATGTGAGAATGCTGTTCATCGACTACAGCTCGGCATTCAACACCATAGTACCCTCCAAGCTCGTCATCAAGCTCGAGACCCTGGGTCTCGACCCCGCCCTGTGCAACTGGGTACTGGACTTCCTGACGGGCCGCCCCCAGGTGGTGAGGATAGGCAACAACATCTCCTCCCCGCTGATCCTCAACACTGGGGCCCCACAAGGGTGCGTTCTGAGCCCTCTCCTGTACTCCCTGTTCACCCACGACTGCGTGGCCATGCACGCCTCCAACTCAATCATCAAGTTTGCGGACGACACAACAGTGGTAGGCTTGATCACCAACAACGACGAGACGGCCTACAGGGAGGAGGTGAGGGCCCTCGGAGTGTGGTGTCAGGAAAATAACCTCACACTCAACGTCAACAAAACTAAGGAGATGATTGTGGACTTCAGGAAACAGCAGAGGGAACACCCCCATCCACATCGATGGAACAGTAGTGGAGAGGGTAGCAAGTTTTAAGTTCCTCGGCATACACATCACAGACAAACTGAATTGGTCCACTCACACAGACAGCATCGTGAGGAAGGCGCAGCAGCGCCTTTTCAACCTCAGGAGGCTGAAGAAATTCGGCTTGTCACCAAAAGCACTCACAAACTTCTACAGATGCACAATCGAGAGCATCCTGGCGGGCTGTATCACCGCCTGGTATGGCAACTGCACCGCCCTCAACCGTAAGGCTCTCCAGAGGGTAGTGAGGTCTGCACAACGCATCACCGGGGGCAAACTACCTGCCCTCCAGGACACCTACACCACCCGATGCTACAGGAAGGCCATAAAGATCATCAAGGACATCAACCACCCGAGCCACTGCCTGTTCACCCCGCTGCCATCCAGAAGGCGAGGTCAGTACAGGTGCATCAAAGCTGGGACCGAGAGACTGAAAAACAGCTTCTATCTCAAGGCCATCAGACTGTTAAACAGCCACCACTAACATTGAGTGGCTACTGCCAACACACTGTCAATGACACTGACTCTACTCCAGCCACTTTAATCATGGGAATTGATGGGAAATGATGTAAATATATCACTAGCCACTTTAAACAATGCTACCTTATATAATGTTACTTACCCTACATTGTTCATCTCATATGCATACGTTGATACTGTACTCTATATCATCGACTGCATCCTTATGTAATACATGTATCACTAGCCACTTTAACTATGCCACTTGGTTTACATACTTATCTCATATGTATATACTGTACTCGATATCATCTACTGTATCTTGCCTATGCTGCTCTGTACCATCACTCATTCATATATCCTTATGTACATATTCTTTATCCCCTTACACTGTGTATGACAGTAGTTTTTTTTGGAATTGTTAGTTAGATTACTTGCTCGTTATTACTGCATTGTCGGAACTAGAAGCACAAGCATTTCGCTACACTCGCATTAACATCTGCTAACCATGTGTATGTGACAAATAAAATTTGATTTGATTTGATTTGATTTGATTTACTCTCTGTTTAGGAACAGCTAGCATTCACATTGGCTCTGTTTTTTGGTTGATTCTTTCCAGTGTGTACATTAATTATCTTTTGCTTTCTCATAATTTGGTTGTGTCTAATTGTGTTCCTGTCCTGGGGGTCTGTTTTGTGAGCCCCAGAACCAGCTAACTGAGGGGACTCTGCTCCTCCTTATCTTCTCTTGCTCATTTCAAATATTATGTGCAAATAGTTAAAGTACAAAAGGGAAAATAAATTAACATAAATATGGGCTGTATTTACAATGGTGTTTGTTTTTGGTTGCCCTTTTCTTGTGGAAACAGGTCACACATCTTGCTGCTGTGATGACACTGGTATTTCTATCTCAATTCATTTTAAGGGCTTTATTGGCATGGGAAATGTATGTTTACATTGCCAAAGTAAGTCTCTCTCTCTCTCTCTCTCTCTCTCTCTCTCTCTGATCAGACAGCCATCCTGTAGATAGGGACAGCTTGGTTCCTCCAGTGAGATCCTTCTCACCACATGATGTCCCTGCCCCCTCAGTGTTGTTTAGAGACACATTACAGTGTGTGTCTGCATGTGTGTGAGCATACATTTGACTGTGTGTGTGTGTGTATGTCTGTGTTTGGCCCTGTGTGTGTTTGGCCCTGTGTGTGTGTTTGGCCCTGTGTGTGTGGCCCTGTGTGTGTGTGTGTGTGGCCTTGTGTGTGTGTGTGGCCTTGTGTGTGTCTGTCTGTGCAGATGAGTCAGAGGACAGCCACTGAGAGAGCTGTGACCTCGTCCACAGAGAGCAGAGAGCTGTGGCCTCATCCACAGAGAGCAGAGAGCTGTGGCCTCATCCACAGAGAGCAGAGAGCTGTGGCCTCATCCACAGAGAGCAGAGGCCTCAACCACAGAGAGCAGAGAGCCTTGGATTCATCCACAGAGTGCAGAGGCCTCAACCACAGAGAGCAGAGAGCTGTGGCCTCGTCCACAGAGAGCAGTGAGCTGTGGCCTCATCCACAGAGAGCAGAGAGCTGTGGCCTCATCCACAGAGAGCAGAGGCCTCAACCACAGAGAGCAGAGAGCTGTGGCCTCATCCACAGAGAGCAGAGAGCTGTGGCCTCATCCACAGAGAGCAGAGAGCTGTGGCCTCATCCACAGAGAGCAGAGAGCTGTGGCCTCATCCACAGAGAGCAGAGAGCTGTGGCCTCATCCACAGAGAGCAGAGAGCTGTGGCCTCATCCACAGAGAGCAGAGAACTGTGGCCTCATCCACAGAGAGCAGAGAACTGTGGCCTCATCCACAGAGAGCAGAGAACTGTGGCCTCATCCACAGAGAGCAGAGAGCTGTGGCCTCATCCACAGAGAGCAGAGAACTGTGGCCTCATCCACAGAGAGCAGAGAGCTGTGGCCTCATCCACAGAGAGCAGAGAACTGTGGCCTCATCCACAGAGAGCAGAGAGCTGTGGCCTCATCCACAGAGAGCAGAGAACTGTGGCCTCATCCACAGAGAGCAGAGAATTGTGGCCTCAGCCACTCTAATTCTCTAGCTCATAAAGAAGCAGCATGATGTTAGATGCTGCTGCTAGATGTCCGTAACGAGCTTCACTGTTTCCTGAACACAATGAAGACTGTATGACGATGGTTCATTCTGAGAGGATGTGTCTATATAAGTATGGTGGAGCCTCTACTTACAAAATCAGATAGAAATAACAAGGTCGATGTGAGGGGGTATATCCGGCTGTGATACAGAGTGGAATGTGTGTGTGTGTCTGTGTCTGTATGTGTGTGTGTGTGTGTGTGTGTGTGTGTGTGTGTGTGTGTGTGTGTGTGTGTATGTGTGTGTGTGTTTTTATTGCTTCCCCCTAGGATTCTTTTCATCAGCGGTGGCAGTGGGCGTGGCTAATGGTGTGGTCTCTGACCAAAACCTTTTAGAGGCCCTCTTGGTTGCAAATACAAAATGTGTCTGTTTTCAAGCATATTTGCTGCAATTCTACACATTCTGCCATGTTATGCCATGATCTCATGCTATCTGAGTGACTCAAACATTACAACCAAATCAATGGGGCCCCCTATGACATGACATTATTGGAATGTTAGATCCACCCAGACTCTAGTTTTTATTTATGTGGTTGTTAGTTCTCAAAGATGATCTTATTTAAAAATATATAGCTCCATTATCTTTTCTACATATTTTATATCTGGTTTTAGTCGTTTAAGTTGAAAACGATTTACCAGACCGCCACTGCTAAATGAATATGGAGAAAACACTGATGTGTGCTAGCTTCAGTGTTAGCTGTTATATAGCGCCTCGTCATGACTGAAGTTAGCAAACAACACCCGTTATCATCCTCCATCCACGCAGCTGTACTACAAACAACACCCCTGTCATCATCCTCCCACGCTGCTGTCCTACAAACAACACCCCTGTCATCTTCCTCCCACGCTGCTGTATTACAAACAACACCCCTGTCATCTTCTACCCACGCTGCTGTCCTACAAACAACACCCCTGTCATCTTCCTCCCACGCTGCTGTCCTACAAACAACACCCCTGTCATCTTCCTCCCACGCAGCTGTACTACAAACAACACCCCTGTCATCTTCCTCCCACGCTGCTGTATTACAAACAACACCCTGTCATCTTCCTCCCACACTGCTGTATTACAAACAACACCCCTGTCATCTTCCTCCCACGCTGCTGTCCTACAAACAACACCCCTGTCATCTTCCTCCCACGCTGCTGTATTACAAACAACACCCCTGTCATCTTCCTCCCACACTGCTGTATTACAAACAACACCCCTGTTATCTTCCTCCCACGCTGCTGTATTACAAACAACACCCCTGTTATCTTCCTCCCACGCTGCTGTATTACAAACAACACCCCTGTCATCTTCCTCCCACACTGCTGTATTACAAACAACACCCCTGTCATCTTCGTCCCACGCTGTTGTATTACAAACAACACCCCTGTCATCTTCTACCCATGCTGTTGTATTACAAACAACACCCCTGTCATCTTCTACCCACGCTGTTTTATTACAAACAACACCCCTGTCATCTTCCTCCCACGCTGCTGTCCTACAAACAACACCCCTTATCATCCTCCTCCCACACTGTTGTATTACAAACAACACCCCTGTCATCTTCCTCCCACGCTGCTGTCCTACAAACAACACCCCTGTCATCTTCCTCCCACGCAGCTGTACTACAAACAACACCCCTTATCATCCTCCTCCCACGCTGCTGTATTACAAACAACACCCCTGTCATCTTCCTCCCACGCTGCTGTCCTACAAACAACACCCCTTATCATCCTCCTCCCAAGCTGCTGTCCTACAAACAACACCCCTGTCATCTTCCTCCCACGCAGCTGTACTAAAAACAACACCCCTGTCATCTTCCTCCCACGCAGCTGTATTACAAACAACACCCCTGTCATCTTCCTCCCACACTGCTGTATTACAAACAACACCCCTGTCATCTTCCTCCCACGCTGCTGTATTACAAACAACACCCCTGTCATCTTCCTCCCACGCTGCTGTCCTACAAACAACACCCGTCATCTTCCTCCCACACAGCTGTATTA
Organism: Oncorhynchus tshawytscha; assembly: GCF_018296145.1. Classification (NCBI taxonomy): domain Eukaryota; kingdom Metazoa; phylum Chordata; class Actinopteri; order Salmoniformes; family Salmonidae; genus Oncorhynchus; species Oncorhynchus tshawytscha. The sequence goes on from NC_056440.1 coordinate 13,827,712, forward strand.
CAAACAACACCCCTGTCATCTTCCTCCCACGCTGCTGTATTACAAACAACACCCCTGTCATCTTCCTCCCACGCTGCTGTATTACAAACAACACCCCTGTCATCTTCCTCCCACGCTGCTGTCCTACAAACAACACCCCTGTCATCTTCCTCCCACGCTGCTGTATTACAAACAACACCCCTGTCATCTTCCTCCCACGCTGCTTTCCTACAAACAACACCCCTGTCATCTTCCTCCCACGCTGCTGTCCTACAAACAACACCCTGTCATCTTCCTCCCACGCTGCTGTCCTACAAACAACACCCCTGTCATCTTCCTCCCACGCTGCTGTCCTACAAACAACACCCCTGTCATCTTCCTCCCACGCTGCTGCATTACAAACAACACCCCTGTCATCTTCTACCCACGCTGTTGTATTACAAACAACACCCCTGTCATCTTCTACCCATGCTGTTGTACTACAAACAACACCCCTGTCATCTTCCTCCCACGCTGCTGTATTACAAACAACACCCCTGTCATCTTCCTCCCACGCTGCTGTCCTACAAACAACACCCCTGTCATCTTCCTCGAACGCTGCTATATTACAAACAACACCCCTGTCATCTTCCTCCCACGCTGCTGTCCTACAAACAACACCCCTGTCATCTTCCTCCCACGCTGCTGTCCTACAAACAACACCCTGTCATCTTCCTCCCATGCTGCTGTCCTACAAACAACATCCTGTCATCTTCCTCCCACGCTGTTGTATTACAAACAACACCCCTGTCATTCCCCTCCCACGCTGCTGTCCTACAAACAACACCCCTGTCATCTTCCTCAAATGCTGCTATATTACAAACAACACCCCTGTCATCTTCCTCCCACGCTGCTGTCCTACAAACATCATCCTGTCATCTTCCTCCCACGCTGTTGTATTACAAACAACACCCCTGTCATTCCCCTCCCACGCTGCTGTCCTACAAACAACACCCCTGTTATCTTCCTCCCACGCTGCTGTCCTACAAACAACACCCCTGTCATCTTCCTCCCACGCTGTTGTACTACAAACAACACCCGTGTCATCTTCCTCCCACGCTGCTGTATTACAAACAACACCCCTGTCAACTTCTACCCATGCTGTTGTACTACAAACAACACCCCTGTCATCTTCCTCCCATGCTGCTGTCCTACAAACAACACCCCTGTCATCTTCCTCCCACGCAGCTGTACTACAAACAACACCCCTTATCATCCTCCTCCCACGCTGCTGTCCTACAAACAACACCCCTGTCATCTTCCTCCCACACAGCTGTACTACAAACAACACCCCTGTCATCTTCCTCCCACGCTGCTGTCCTACAAACAACAACCCTTATCATCCTCCTCCCAAGCTGCTGTCCTACAAACAACACCCCTGTCATCTTCCTCCCACACAGCTGTACTACAAACAACACCCCTGTCATCTTCCTCCCACGCAGCTGTATTACAAACAACACCCCTGTCATCTTCCTCCCACACTGCTGTCCTACAAACAACACCCCTGTCATCTTCCTCCCATGCTGTTGTACTACAAACAACACCCGTGTCATCTTCCTCCCACGCTGCTGTACTTCCTCCCACAAACAACACCCCTGTCATCTTCCTCCCACGCTGCTGTCCTACAAACAACACCCCTGTCATCTTCCTCCCACACAGCTGTACTACAAACACCCCTGTCATCTTCTACCCACGCTGTTGTATTACAAACAACACCCCTGTCATCTTCCTCCCACGCTGCTGTCCTACAAACAACACCCGTCATCTTCCTCCCACACAGCTGTACTACAAACACCCCTGTCATCTTCTACCCACGCTGTTGTATTACAAACAACACCCCTATCATCTTCCTCCCACGCTGCTGTATTATAAACAACACCCCTGTCATCTTCCTCCCACGCTGCTGTATTACAAACAACACCCCTGTCATCTTCCTCCCACGCTGCTGTATTACAAACAACACCCCTGTCATCTTCCTCCCACGCTGCTGTATTACAAACAACACCCGTCATCTTCCTCCCACGCTGCTGTATTACAAACAACACCCCTGTCATCTTCCTCCCACGCTGCTGTATTACAAACAACACCCCTGTCATCTTCCTCCCACGCTGCTGTATTACAAACAACACCCGTCATCTTCCTCCCACGCTGCTGTATTACAAACAACAGCCCTGTCATCTTCCTCCCACGCTGCTGTCCTACAAACAACACCCGTCATCTTCCTCCCACGCTGCTGTATTACAAACAACACCCCTGTCATCCTCCTCCCACGCTGCTGTCCTGCAAACAACACCCCTGTCAACTTCCTCCCATGCAGCTGTACTACAAACAACACCCCTGTCATCTTCCTCCCACACTGCTGTACTACAAACAACACCCCTGTCATCTTCCTCCCACGCTGCTGTCCTGCAAACAACACCCCTGTCATCTTCCTCCCATGCAGCTGTACTACAAACAACACCCCTGTCATCTTCCTCCCACACTGCTGTCCTACAAACAACACCCCTGTCATCTTCCTCCCACGCTGCTGTACTACATGTCATGTGTGGTACCGTGTGTCTGAGGTATACTGTCGTGTTGTTGTTGCTGACTCTCACATGCCCAAATTCAATTGCCCTTTGCGATGATTAAAGTGTTTCTAACTGAACTGAATTGAATCCCTTCCCCTGTCCTCCTTGCAGGTCCTGAAAGGCTGTAAGAAGCTGGCCATGTCAGTTTGTTCAGTGGGCCGGATCCCCGGGGGGTATGTCACCAACAACATTTATGCCTGGGTGGATCCTCATGGCCGCAGTGTGTCCCCCCCCTCCGACCTGGAGCAGCAAAGCACCCTGGGACCACAACACAGCCAGAGACGTACAGGACACACACAGGAGAAGACAGTGAGTGGATTGAATACCTCTGAGAATCTAAAATATATTTTCTCTCAGTTGTTTCAATATGGCTGACATATGGGTCACATGGCCACTCATGTTTGACAACAAACAACTAATGGAGGGGGTGAACATGAGAAGGAGGAGGAGAAGGGTGGCAGAAATCAATGTGGAGCCTCACTGAGCTCTCCATATACCCAGGTTGCATTAAAATGGCACCCTATTCCCTATGTAGTGCACTACTTTTGAACAGAACCCTATGGGCCCTGGTAGTGATCTATGTAGTGAATAAGGTTTCATTTGGGACGCAGACCATCCCTGCCCTGTGCACTCCTCTGCTCTGTCCAGTACCTCTCTCATCTATTGATGTGAGACTGCATCGTCAGCACCACAGACCAGGCAGGCAGCCGGGGGTACGGTACACAGCTTTACACAGCACTGCAGAATTAAAAGTAAAGTACGAGGACGACCAAACACAGCCCAAGGATCTTAAAAACAGATTTACTTTCACCAAATAAACTGTGGGAACAGTAGTGGGTTACGGGGCTAACTTAATCACTAAATAAACTGTGGGAACAGTAGAGGGTTACGGGGCTAAATTCATCATGCAGAGAATTTCTAACTGCTATTTTCCCCTGTATTTGGGTGAGATTCGGGGGGGCCTGAGGTGTTTATATGTCATTAAATTGACAGTGATATAGTCTCTCTCAATGTGGGCCTGAGACCCCATCTGCATCTTAAATGGCATCCTATTCTCTATATACTAAAGTGCACTACTCTTGACCTGGGCCTTTATCCCTGGTCAAAAGTAGTATACTCTGTAGGGAATGGGATGCTGTTTGGTATGAAGCCCCTGCTAGTACCATACCTCAGCCCAGACCCCAGGCCCCCATACAAGGTGTGATGATCTGTTGCTTATCTTGAGGCGGAGCCAGGGGGCATGAATCTCTGCCAATGGAGAGTCAGGTTTTTAATTTGGGACTCCTCCCTCTGGGCATCAAGCCTCATGTGTAGGAGGGATTGGTTGATGTTACCTCTGCAGCTTTGATATAAACAGTAATTTGTAAAGAAAGGTGCTCTGACATTCTGTATGTTGCGTTCTTCAAATAATTTGGTGCCATTTGGGAAGCACATCATATCACTTACCACTGTCACTTCCTGTCTGGTGACTGCCCCCTCTGTCTGTCCCTAAAGGTAAACCTGAACCTGGACGATGGTCTCTCTCTGGGCCTGATGATCAGAGGAGGGGCGGAGTATGGCCTGGGTATCTACATCACTGGGGTAGACCCCGGCTCAGCTGCAGACCACGGGGCACTCAAGGTATTAACCGATTATTACCATGCATATCCTATTGAAATTGTTACACCCCATCTGTCATGACCGTCTTCCTGGAAATTACTGGACCAAAGCGCAGTGTGATGAGCGTACATTTATTTTTATTTGAAATTAATGTCGCCAACAAAACAAGGAAACGACCGTGAAGCTTAACTTGGGCAATCATGCCACTAACAAAGTCAACTACCCACAAATGCGAAAGGAAAAAAGGCTGCCTAAGTATGATTCCCAATCAGAGACAACGATAGACAGCTGTCTCTGATTGAGAACCACACCCTACCAAACACAAAGAAACAGAAAACATAGAAATAAAGAAACTTGAATGCCCACCCTAGTCACACCCTGGCCTAACCAAAATAGAGAATAAAAGCCTCTCTATGGCCAGGGCGTGACACCATCACAGCGAATAAAACGCAACCACAAGGTTCAGACGCTGTGAAGCAAAGGGGGTAAGAATCTTCTGTGGTCTATCTCGCTGTGTCGAAACCTGGCAGACACTTTTTAACTGACAAAAATATCATATGTACAAAAGGGTCGGTCATTGGATTCTTTAGTCTGCTGTTTTTTTCAACTCAGATGACTGAGGCAGGACTAGTGAGCTTGTAAACAGAATGACTGAATCACGGCACCATAGTATCATGGCTGGGTTCGAAATAGATCTCGCAGGCATCAAGGATTCTTATGCCTCGAGACAATTGAGACATGGATTGTGAGGGTAAATGGGCGCACCGGTTTGTGTCAAGAACTGCAATGCTGCTGTTTTTTTCACGCTCGACCGTTTCGCGTCAGTATCAAGAATGGTCCACCACCCAAAGGACATCCAGCCAACTTGACATAACTGTGGGAAGCAGTGGAGTCAACATGGGCCGGTATCGCTGTGGAACGCTTTCAACACCTTGTACATCCATGCCCAGACAAGGTGGGGGAGCACAACACAGCCCTCAGCTCTTCATATCTCTGTCAAATAAACACTGCCAAAATGTCAAGCGCGTCTTATTCAATCTTTCAAGAGACCATGCTCAGATTTAGAAGAAGTATTGGAAGGATAGGGAGCGTATCTTTTTTCACTGTGACTGACAATCAGAGTTTACACACAATTTTTTTTTTTACCACTACATCACTGCATGAGATGGAATGACATGGATCACTCCTAAAACCATCCAATTATACACAGGTTAATGTTCTATAACCTGTTGGTTATACATGGATGAAGTGATGCATAGCCCTGTAAATGATGTGTTAGAGGAATACTTTTGAGAAGCAGGGACATACAACGTTACCTTGGTCAAGCAGATTGAATGCTGTGCTCATGTCTTGATATCTGCAGTGAACCAGCATGTGAGCTAGCGAGATCAGGCTGGTTTAATGAGGCTATTTCAATGTTGCTCTTTCATAACCTTTTCTGGAGCTATTTTGCAGAAGCTGAGAGAAACCTCTCCTCTCCTGTCCTTTCGTGTCCTGTCCACTCCTCTCCTGTCCTCTCCTGTCCACTCCTCTTCTCTCCTCTCCTGTCCTCTCCTGTCCACTCCTCTCCTGTCGACTCCTCTCCTGTCCTCCCCTGTCCACTCCTCTCCTGTCCACTCCTCTCCTGTCCTCTCCTCTCCACTCGTCTCCTGTCCTGTCATGTTCACTCCTCCCCTCTCCTGTCCTCTTCTCTCCTGTCCACTCATCTCCTGTCCTCTCCTGTCCACTCCTCTCCTGTCCACTCCTCTCCTGTCCTCTCCACTCTTGTCCACTCCTCTCCTGTCCACTCCTCTCCTGTCCACTCCTCTACTGTCCTTTCCTGTCCTCTCCTGTCCTGTCCTCTCCTCTCCTGTCCACTCCTCTCCACTCCTCTCCTCTCCTGTCATGTCCACTCCTCTCCTGTTCTCTCCTGTCCTTTCCTGTCCACTCCTTTCCTATCCACTCCTCTCCTCTCCTGTCCTCTACTCTCCTGTCCTCTCCTGTCCACTCGTCTCCTGTCCACTCCTCTCCTGTCCTGTCCAGTCCACTCCTCTCCTTTCCTGTCCTTCCCTCTCCTGTCCTCTCCTCTCCTGTCCTCTCCTCTCCTGTCCCCTCCTCTCCTGTCTACTCCTCTCCTGTCCACTCCTCTCCTGTCCACTCCTCTCCTGTCATGTCCACTCCTCTCCTGTCCTCTCCTGTCCTTTCCTGTTCACTCCTCTCCTGACCTCTCCTGTCCTCTCCTGTTCACTCCTGTCCACTCCTCTCCTGTCCTCTCCTCTCCTGTCCACTCCTCTCCTGTCCTCTCCTCTCCTGTGCACTCCTCTCCTGTCCTCTCCACTCTTGTCCACTCCTCTCCTGTCCACTCCTCTCCTGTCATGTCCACTCCTCTACTGTCCTTTCCTGTCCTCTCCTGTCCTGTCCTCTCCTCTCCTGTCCACTCCTCTCCACTCCTCTCCTCTCCTGTCATGTCCACTCCTCTCCTGTTCTCTCCTGTCCTTTCCTGTCCACTCCTTTCCTATCCACTCCTCTCCTCTCCTGTCCTCTACTCTCCTGTCCTCTCCTGTCCACTCGTCTCCTGTCCACTCCTCTCCTGTCCTGTCCAGTCCACTCCTCTCCTTTCCTGTCCTTCCCTCTGTCCTGTCCTCTCCTCTCCTGTCCTCTCCTCTCCTGTCCCCTCCTCTCCTGTCTACTCCTCTCCTGTCCACTCCTCTCCTGTCCACTCCTCTCCTGTCATGTCCACTCCTCTCCTGTCCTCCTCCGTCCTTTCCTGTTCACTCCTCTCCTGACCTCTCCTGTCCTCTCCTGTTCTCTCCTGTCCACTACTCTCCTGTCCTCTCCACTCCTGTCCACTCCTCTCCTGTCCACTCCTCTCCTGTCCTGTCCTCTCCTCTCCTGTCCTATCATGTCCACTCCTCTCCTGTCCTGTACTCTCCTGTCCATTCCTCTCCTGTCCTGTCCTCTCCTGTCCACTCCTCTCATGTCCACTCCCGTTCACTCCCATCCTGTCCTCTCCTGTCAACTCCTGTCCTCTCCTTTCCACTCCTCTCCACTACTCTCCACTACTCTCCTGTCCACTACTCTCCTGTCCACTCCTCACCTGCCCACTCCTCACCTGTCCACTCCTCTCATGTCCTGTCCTCTCCTGTCCTCTCCTATCATGTCCACTCCTCTCCTGTCTTCTCCTGTTCTGTCCACACCTGTCCTCTCCTGTCCTTTCCTCTCCTCTCCTGTTCTCTCCCATCCTGTCCTCTCATCTCTTGTCATCTCCTGTCCACTTTCCTGTCCTCTCCTCTCCACTCCTGTCCTCTCCACTCTTCTCCTGTCCACTCTTCACCTGTCCACTCTTCTCCTGTCCTGTCCTATCCTGTCCTCTCCTGTCCTCTCCTGTCCTCTCCTCTCCTGTCCTCTCCTGTCCTGTCCTCTCCTGTCCTCTCCTTTCCTCTCCTCTCCTCTCCTGTTCTCTCCCATCCTGTCCTCTCATCTCTTGTCATCTCCTGTCCACTGTCCTGTCCTCTCCTCTCCACTCCTGTCTTCTCCTGTCCTCTCCACTCTTCTCCTCTCCACTCTTCACCTGTCCACTCTTATCCTCTCCTGTCCTCTCCTGTCCTCTCTTGTCCTCTCCTGTCCTCTCCTCTCCTGTCCTCTCCTGTCCTCTCCTCTCCTCTCCTGTCCTCTCCTGTCCTCTCCTCTCCTCTCCTCTCCTGTCCTGACCTCTGACAGGGGGTAAACTAAACTCCACTAAATACATGATATCAGTCATCCTATCACTGAGGAACAATAAGACACCGTCAAACCGTCCAGGTGTCAGCCCTGTAACGAGGACCTCTATCAGCCAATCTGGATCCAGCTGTTGTCTGTTGGACGGTGTGACAGATGATCATGCGTCTGTCCCATCTCTGTGCCCTGACATGGGCTTTAATTATTGTCGTTCCCCCATGGGGATCAGACCAGCCTCTAGCCCTTCCATTACCTTGTCTTTCAACAGGCCAGCCCACTGATGTGTCTGTCTGTCGCTTCTCATCAACAGATAAGCACTCTTTGGCTAGCAACGGGACAGGACCCTCTGAAAAATAACATTTATTGTCTTTGGGAGATTGTCCATTTGCTCTACTGGTCTCCTCCATGGCTACTCTCTCAGGCCAACTGGAAACACACCACCTAAAGTCAGCCAACTGTCTTTGCTGCCCAAAATACTCTGCATTGATCTCTCTCTCTCTCTCTCTCTCTCTCTCTCTCTCTCTCTCTCTCTCTCTCTCTCTCTCTCTCTCTGAGAAAGGACAAGAAAATTGCTCCTCTCCTCTCAATCTTGTCTGACTCATAACCATTTTATTTCACACTTTGTCTCAGATGATCAATGAAACGCCACTTGGAAATGATGGTTCAATCTATCTACTTTGAGCATTTGAGTTACAGTGTGCTGGAGGGGTCCCATATTGTCACAGAGTAAGCATTACAGAGGCAGGAAGGTTTGAGGGGACACAGACCGTGGGTATGTCCCAAAAATCACCCTAGTGGGGCTCCCGAGTGGTGCAGCGGTCTAAGGCACTGCATCTCAGTGCTAGAGGTGTCACAGACACCTTGGTTCAGGGGTAGGTCATCATTGTAAATAAGAATTTGTTCTTAACTGACTTGCCTAGTTAAATAAAGGTTGAATAAAAACCCTCCCCTCCAGTGGCTGCAGCTCAAGAGACCTCGGCTGGGGGGGTTTAAATCAGGACCTCACCCTCCCTCCCTCCCATCCCTCCCTCCACTTCAATGAGTTATGGAGGTTCACTCAAGCTGATTCGTCCTCTGAATGTAAATGCATTAGTGTTAGGAGGGAGGGAGAGAGAGGAGAGGAGACGTCAATAACTAATTTCTCCCTTTACTTCCTCTTGTGGAAAGAGAATAGGCCAATTGAAGAGGTTCAGTAATGCCACTGTGTCTCCTCAGCTTCTCCTGGGTTTGTCAGATTCTCAGTTCTCTTTTATTTCATGCTAGACTAACTCACATGTTTTATGTCTGCTGGATAGGATAGAGAGATGAACATGTATCTGGGTGGGAGCTATACCACCCCGGACCACTCACTTGACCAACTCATTCTGATGCTCTGAGATGGCCAGTAAAATACATGAGAAATGGAAAAACAACATTCACACACTCCAATGTATATATAGAAGTTGTTTCATGGTGAATTTCATTTCTATTAAATACTAGTCGCGTTACATATTGATACTACGGATTACTATTGTATCCCCTGTAGATCAGTAGATGTTTTCCTCACTAATTATTAAGCTAAAATCTAAGCGGAACTGCTTCTCACGAATGTGGAACAGGAAGAATAGGAAAGGGCATAAAACAAAGAAGAGATGATTGTAAATCACCACGTCTGTCAAGTGTTTTGTTTGTGCTTTAGAAGAATGAATAGGCTGGGAGATAATAACCATTGATTTTTTTCACCAGTGTTGTGTTTTATGAATGATGTTCCTTCTATAGAATTGGCCTCTTACTGTCAGTGATATCCTCCTTTCAGCATAACCATAGATTGATCCTACTCGGTTTCAGTAAATCAGACTGACTTGCTGTCTTTCCCTAGTAGTTCCATAGCCTGGTGAAACCAGCCTAATCTGGCAGAAGCTCACATGCTGTTTCCCTTTACGTATCAAGTGGAACGAAAGGTGGGCGAAGCGGTCATTCTGCTTGACCAGGCTAGTATCTCCTGTTCCCAGGGTGAAATAAAACCACAGATTGTTTCCAGAATAATACGTGTGTGTGTGAGGGCAGTAGCTAGTCAATAATGAAACTGCGTAGCCTACACATCGCTGTGGTGGGTTTGAGTGCACTAAGTTCTGCTTCAGTGTACTTTGTGTTATTGCCTGAACCTTGAGCTGCAGCTCTCAGAATGTCTGCTCTGCTCTCACCTGAATACTGGCCTGGTCTTGACTGTTGGAAGAATGTTCAAGACTATCAGGAAAAGCCATGGCACTTTTGTGTGGGTGTACTTGCATGTGTGTGTGTGTCTGTATCAGTGTCTGTGTGAATACACACCCTCTCTCTACCAGTGCACCCACCCTCTCCTCTCTGTCTGTTCAGGTGGGCGACCAGTTGCTGGAGGTGAATGGGCGGAGCTTCGTGGCCATCCCCCATGACGAGGCGGTGAGGATCCTGAAGACATGTCGTCACCTGCTGGTGAGGGTGAGGGACGTTGGCCGCGTGCCCCATGCCCGCACCGTGGTGGACCAGACCAAATGGATCAGCAGCCCCATCACCCCTAGCCCACCGCCCATAACAGAGAGCACCACCAGCCCAGCCGCTACACGGTGAGTTAGCTGCCATAACAGAGAGCACTGCCAGCCCTATGGCTGTGTCCCAAAAGGCACCCTATTGCACTACTTTTGACCAGAGCCCTATGGACCATTGGCGATGCATCCTATGAGAGTTTGATGATATCTTTGTTTGCAGTGAAAAAGTCATGCTGAAAGACTAATGAAAGCTCCTTCCTCCGTTTATGTTAAATTCCCTTTGAAAACCAAACGTCCTTAGAATGTACAATGCACAGTGGCATCGATGTTTCATCTTTAATGTAACAGAGATATAGTATGTTTGACGCTTTGAACATGGAATGATTTTTCCATTCGATCAGTAATTTCTTCTTTGACCAGAAATAATGTCTTAGGGCATTCATGTCTGCGGTAACATGAAGATTAGCAACTGAATGTAATATATTTCAATTACAATCCAGCCTCCATAGAAGCAATATATAGAATGATCACGTAACAAGGTAACATAATGAAATTACCATTGAATTTCTGACCAGTGTCATTATTCTTCTACAGCTGTCAGTGTCTTCTCATGTGACTGACTGACTAATGCGAGGCAGAATACGTCCAGCTCACTGTTGGAGGAGACTAAGGTTCCTTTCCTCTGGGTTTGACAGTGATGTGGCAGGCTGCTCAGTTCCAGGGAGAGCTGTCTCTCTCTCCCTCCTTTCCTCTGTCTTTCTTTCTCTCCCTCCTTCCCTCGGTCTCGCTCTCCCTCGGTCTATCACTCTCTCCCCCCTTCTGTCTGTCTGTCTGTCTGTCTGTCTGTCTGTCTGTCTGTCTGTCTGTCTGTCTGTCTGTCTGTCTGTCTGTCTGTCTGTCTGTCTGTCTGTCTGTCTGTCTGTCTGTCTGTCTGTCTGTCTGTCTGTCTGTCTGTCTGTCTGTCTGTCTGTCTGTCTGTCTGTCTGTCTGTCTGTCTGTCTGTCTCCCCCTCCTTCCCTCTGTCTATTTATCTATCTGTCTCTCCCTCCTTCCCTCTGTCTATCTGTCTACTTGTCTGTCTCTCCCTCCTTTCCTCTGTCTGTCTGTCTCTCCCTCCTTTCCTCTGTCTGTCTGTCTCTCTCTCCCTCCTTCCCTCTGTCTACCTGTCTGTCTCTCCCTCCTTCCCTCTGTCTACCTGTCTCTCTCTCCCTCCTTTCCTCTGTCTGTCTGTCTCTCCCTCCTTCCCTCTGTCTACCTGTCTCTCTCTCCCTCCTTTCCTCTGTCTATCTATCTGTCTACTTGTCTGTCTCTCCCTCCTTTCCTCTGTCTATCTGTCTGTCTCTCCCTCCTTCCCTCTGTCTACCTGTCTGTCTCTCTCTCCCTCCTTTCCTCTGTCTGTCCTTTCCTCTGTCTGTCTGTCTCTCCCCTCCTTCCCTCTGTCTACCTGTCTCTCTCTCCTTTCCTCCTTTCCTCTGTCTATCTATCTGTCTACTTGTCTGTCTCTCCCTCCTTTCCTCTGTCTATCTGTCTCTCTCTCCCTCCTTCCCTCTGTCTACCTGTCTCTCTCTCCCTCCTTTCCTCTGTCTGTCTGTCTCTCCCTCCTTCCCTCTGTCTACCTGTCTCTCTCTCCCTCCTTTCCTCTGTCTATCTATCTGTCTACTTGTCTGTCTCTCCCTCCTTTCCTCTGTCTGTCTGTCTCTCCCTCCTTCCCTCTGTCTATCTGTCTCTCTCTCCCTCCTTTCCTCTGTCTATCTGTCTGTCTCTGTCTGTCTGTCTCCCTCCTTTCCTCTGTCTGTCTGTCTCTCCTTGTCTGTCTCTCCCCTCCTTTCCTCTGTCTGTCTGTCTGTCTCTCCCTCCTTTCCTCTGTCTATCTGTCTCTCTCTCCCCCTCCTTCCCTCTGTCTACCTGTCTCTCTCTCTCTCCCTCCTTTCCTCTGTCTGTCTGTCTCTCCCTCCTTCCCTCTGTCTACCTGTCTCTCTCTCCCTCCTTTCCTCTGTCTATCTATCTGTCTACTTGTCTGTCTGTCTCCCCCTCCTTTCCTCTGTCTGTCTGTCTCTCCCTCCTTCCCTCTGTCTATCTGTCTCTCTCTCCTTTCCTCTGTCTTTCCTCTGTCTATCTGTCTGTCTCTCCCTCCTTTCCTCTGTCTGTCTGTCTGTCTGTCTCTCTCCCTTTTCCTCTGTCTATCTGTCTGTCTCTCCCTCCTTTCCTCTGTCTGTCTGTCTCTCCCTCCTTTCCTCTGTCTGTCTGTCTACTTGTCTGTCTCTCCCTCCTTTCCTCTGTCTGTCTGTCTGTCTCCCCCTCCTTCCCTCTGTCTATTTATCTATCTGTCTCTCCCTCCTTCCCTCTGTCTATCTGTCTACTTGTCTGTCTCTCCCTCCTTTCCTCTGTCTGTCTGTCTCTCCCTCCTTTCCTCTGTCTGTCTGTCTCTCCCTCCTTTCCTCTGTCTATCTGTCTGTCTGTCCCTCCTTTCCTCTGTCTATCTGTCTCTCTCCCTCCTTTCCTCTGTCTGTCTGTCTCTCCCTCCTTTCCTCTGTCTGTCTGTCTCTCTCCCTCCTTTCCTCTGTCTGTCTCTCTCCCTCCTTTCCTCTGTCTATCTGTCTCTCTCCCTCCTTTCCTCTGTCTGTCTGTCTCTCTCCTCCTTTCCTCTGTCTGTCTCTCTCCCTCCTTTCCTCTGTCTGTCTCTCTCCCTCCTTTCCTCTGTCTATCTGTCTCTCTCCCCTCCTTTCCTCTGTCTGTCTGTCTCTCCCTCCTTTCCTCTGTCTGTCTCTCTCCCTCCTTTCCTCTGTCTATCTGTCTCTCTCCCTCCTTTCCTCTGTCTATCTGTCTCTCTCCCTCCTTTCCTCTGTCTGTCTGTCTCTCCCTCCTTTCCTCTGTCTGTCTGTCTCTCCCTCCTTTCCTCTGTCTGTCTGTCTCTCCCTCCTTTCCTCTGTCTGTCTGTCTCTCCCTCCTTTCCTCTGTCTGTCTGTCTCTCCCTCCTTTCTTCTGTCTGTCTGTCTCTCCCTCCTTTCCTCTGTCTGTCTGTCTCTCCCTCCTTTCTTCTGTCTGTCTGTCTGTCTCCCTCCTTTCTTCTGTCTGTCTGTCTGTCCCTCCTGTCTGTCTGTCTGTCTGTCTGTCTGTCTGTCTGTCTGTCTGTCTGTCTGTCTGTCTGTCTGTCTGTCTGTCTGTCTCTCCCTCCTTTCCTCTGTCCATCTGTCTGTCTCTCCCTCCTTTCCTCTGTCAGTCACTAGCTCTAATGGAGGCCGGTTGATTGAGAGCCCTAGAAGGTACACATTTCCCTTCAGCTCCTTTAGAAATCAAGCAAGTGGCTTTAAGTCCTACACTTCATTAAACACACATTGCTTGCGAACCACCCAGTTCCCTACATAGTGCACTACTTTTGAGCAAGGCCCTGTGTAGAAAATAGGGTACCATTTGGGGTCCATCTGTAGGCTTCCTAGGGAGCTCTGCCACCAGGTCTCCCTGGGTTGCTGTTGTTCTCATGGCCAGACCATACACATTTCAAAGTCAGTTGTGTTTGGGTGTTTGTGTTATTGTAAAATGGGTTTTCTGTTAGTGGTTCATTATGGGAGCATCTTTTAAGTTCTACTGTTTTTGTTGCAGGCCATCTTCAGCGCGGGCTACACCTGTATTAGGAAAGGTAAGTCAAATTCTACTATCTCCAATACTTCCCCCAGTTGTGTCAAGTTGGCTGGATGTCCTTTGGGTGGTGGACCATTCTTGATACACACGGGAAACTGTTTGCAGTTCTTGACACAAAGCGGTTCGCCTGGCACCTGCTACCATACCCCGTTTAAAAACACTTCAATCGTTTGTCTTGCCCATTCACCCTCTGAATGGCACACATACACAATACAATTGTCTCAATTGTCTCAAGGCTTAAAAATCCTTCTTTAACCCATCTCCTCCCCTTCATCTACACTGATTGAAGTGGATTTAACAAGTGACATCACCCAGCGATCATAACTTTCACCTGGATTCACCTGGTCAGGCAAGAGCGGTTGTCCTAAATGTTTTGTACACTCAGTGTATACTTAAGCAATAAGGCCCAAGGGGGTGCAGTATATGGCCAATATACCACAGCTAAGGGCTGTCCTTATGCACGACACAACCTGGATACAGCCCTCAGTTGTGGTATATTGGCCAGATACCAGAAACTCACAAGGTACCTTATTGCTATTATAAACTTGTTACCAATGTAATTAGAACAGTAAAAATAAATGTTGTCATACCTGTGGTATACGGTCTGATATAACACGGCTGTCAGCCAATCAGCATGCAGAGCTCGAACCACCCAGTTGATAGTCTATCCTGTGCTATTTGATACTACTATATCCTCATTGATACATAGAACTGGAATATCAGAGGGTTGACCACAACTCACCACACTAAAGGCCTTTTATACTGATAGTGAACTATCTTCAGATTCAGTCTTCATCTGCTAGTACCATTAACCTCAGCATCACACATGAACTGCACAGGTTGCATCCCAAAAGTAGCACACAATTAGGGCATAGTGTGCTATATGGGATGCCAAGAAAGGGAAAGCAGTATGATTTACTGGAAGATGCCAAGCCCTGGAAGATGCCAAGCCCTTTTCCAAGCCCTTTGGATTGGAACATCATTACTGCAGATTGTATCCAAACATGAAGAGCTGTGGCTGGCTCTATGCTGTGGCTGGCTCTATGCTGTGGCTGGCTCTATGCTGTGGCTGGCTCTATGCTGGGGCTGGCTCTATGCTGTGGCTGGCTCTATGCTGTGGCTGGCTCTATGCTGTGGCTGGCTCTATGCTGTGGCTGGCTCTATGCTGTGGCTGGCTCTATGCTGTGGCTGGCTCTATGCTGGGGCTGGCTCTATGCTGGGGCTGGCTCTATGCTGGGGGCTGGCTGGCTCTATGCTGTGGCTGGCTCTATGCTGGGGCTGGCTCTATGCTGTGGCTGGCTCTATGCTGTGGCTGGCTCTATGCTGGGGCTGGCTCTATGCTGGCTGGCTCTATGCTGGGGCTGGCTCTATGCTGGGGCTGGCTCTATGCTGGGGCTGGCTCTATGCTGTGGCTGGCTCTATGCTGTGGCTGGCTCTATGCTGGGGCTGGCTCTATGCTGGGGCTGGCTCTATGCTGGGGGCTGGCTGGGGCTGGCTCTATGCTGGGGCTGGCTCTATGGGGCTGGCTCTATGCTGGGGCTGGCTCTATGCTGGGGCTGGCTCTATGCTGGGGCTGGCTCTATGCTGGGGCTGGCTCAATGCTGGGGCTGGCTCAATGCTGGGGCTGGCTCTATGCTGGGGCTGGCTCTCTGCTGGGGCTGGCTCTATGCTGTTGTCACCATTAAGGTAGAACTTCAGAAACCATGAAGGGTTGGATACTCTATGTATAGTTTTTCACTGTTTTACAGTTAAGAGTAGCTCACCCCTGCTTTGCTTCTCTCTCTCTCTCTCTATTTCCTAACAACTGAAACACTGAAGTGAAGAGGATTTTCAACAATTCTCCTTTATAATTCTGGCCTCCTTCACGGGCTGAAAAGTGTTGGTTTTAGCAGTAAGGAAGTCTTTTTTTATCAAGATCCCCTGTTCTCCAAGGGGATCTAAATTTCCTCTTTACTTCAGTGGAACATCCATGACCTCATCGTTAGCTGGACACACTGATCGATTCTTCAAGGGACGGGAAATGACAGCCTGGCCAGATGCCATCACCATGGCGACACAGAGTCAGCTCTCGTCAATAAAAGAGGGAAGAGGGAATAGAGGAAGAGCACGGACTGTCCTTCGTTAGCGGTCCATAATTAATTGAAGGGGAACACTGAGCATCTAATCACATGTTCGGGGAAATGCTGCATTCCCCATTCACCCATCCATCACTGTCATAAAACCTCAAACCTCATTAGCATTCACTATCACTAAGTTTAATACAGAGAAATGCAATCCAACAGATGACGTGGAATTGATACAGGTTACAGCAATATGACCTTTAGGTGAAGCAGTGTATTTGTCAGCTGAGATACAGTATGTAGATTGAGTTGATACATTTCTTTGGAGACCCTGAGGTTCTCATCCAGTGAACTTGATGGTTGAGCAAGTCTTCGCTCTGAGCTTCAATGTTATTATGCCTTACCTTGTACTACTGTGAGTACAGAGTGCTGTATACATACCTGTGTCCCAGTCAGGGTCCTTACAGAGTGCTGTATACCTGAGTCCCAGTCAGGGTCCTTACAGAGTGCTGTATACCTGTGTCCCAGTCAGGGTCCTTACAGAGTGCTGTATACCTGTGTCCCAGTCAGGGTCCTTACAGAGTGCTGTATACCTGTGTCCCAGTCAGGGTCCTTACAAAGTGCTGTATACCTGTGTCCCAGTCAGGGTCCTTACAGAGTGCTGTATACCTGAGTCCCAGTCAGGGTCCTTACAGAGTGCTGTATACCTGTGTCCCAGTCAGGGTCCTTACAAAGTGCTGTATACCTGTGTCCCAGTCAGGGTCCTTACAGTGTGCTGTATACCTGTGTCCCAGTCAGGGTCCTTACAAAGTGCTGTATACCTGTGTCCCAGTCAGGGTCCTTACAGAGTGCTGTATACCTGAGTCCCAGTCAGGGTCCTTACAGAGTGCTGTATACCTGTGTCCCAGTCAGGGTCCTTACAAAGTGCTGTATACCTGTGTCCCAGTCAGGGTCCTTACAGAGTGCTGTATACCTGTGTCCCAGTCAGGGTCCTTACAGAGTGCTGTATACCTGTGTCCCAGTCAGGGTCCTTACAGAGTGCTGTATACCTGAGTCCCAGTCAGGGTCCTTACAGAGTGCTGTATACCTGAGTCCCAGTCAGGGTCCTTACAGAGTGCTGTATACCTGAGGCCCAGTCAGGGTCCTTACAGAGTGCTGTATACCTGTGTCCCAGTCAGGGTCCTTACAGAGTGCTGTATACCTGAGGCCCAGTCAGGGTCCTTACAGAGTGCTGTATACCTGAGTCCCAGTCAGGGTCCTTACAGAGTGCTGTATACCTGTGTCCCAGTCAGGCTCTCCTGAGGAGCCTTGCAGAGTGCTCCCATGGTGGTGATGAGAGGCAGGGTTCAATAACAGACAGCCCTGACACTCTCACGCACACTCACGCACACACGCACTCTCTCTCACACACACACACACACACACCTCTTCAAGGATAGGAGAGTTTGTCACCAATTAAGCGGGAGACCGTCACCAAAATCACCCCAGAATGAGAGTTTTTTTGAACCTGTGTGTTTATTTCTCCGTCCTGGTCCACCCAGGCCGCAGGCGTGGTCAAGGATAGCAGGGTTCAGTACACGAATCGGGTTCTCGGTAGGTCCCTGTCCAAACACCAACAGCTAAGTCCAAACAGTCCAACTCATACACGATATATATCATATCTTTCTCTATCGTTCACAGATCCTCCCAGCCCCTTCCTCTCTCTCTTCCTGGTTTGTCATGACCCCTTATCTGTGGACCGGCCACACCTTCTGAGCATTACCCTTGCTTCTGGGAATTGGCGGTCGGTCATTTTGTGATCTGTAGTTCTGATCGGGATTGCCCTTTTAGTGAAAGGGCAGAGCCTGTTTTATTATTTATTTATTTTTAAAATTTGTTTTAAGGGGTGGATCAGCTTAGTATTGCAGAAAGACTGTTGCTTCCATCAATGTAATTGTCTGCATCATATCCAATCCCACATACAGTGGGGCAAAAAAGTATTTAGTCAGCCACCAATTGTGCAAGTTCTCCCACCCAAGAAGATGAGAGAGGCCTGTAATTTTCATCATAGGTACACTTCAACTATGACAGACAAAATGATTTTAAAAAATTCCAGAAAATCACATTGTAGGATTTTTAATGAATTTATTTGCAAATTATGGTGGAAAATAAGTATTTGGTCAATGACAAAAGTTTCTCAATACTTTGTTATATACCCTTTGTTGGCAATGACAGAGGTCAAACGTTTTCTGTAAGTCTTCACAAGGTTTTCACACACTGTTGCTGGTCCCTTTGCAGAAAAACAGCCCCAAAGCATGATGTTTCCACCCCCATGCTTCACAGTAGGTACGGTGTTCTTTGGATGCAACTCAGCATTCTTTGTCCTCCAAACATGAGGAGTTGAGTTTTTACCAAAAAGTTATATTTTGGTTTCATCTGACCATATGACATTCTCCCAATCTTCTTCTGGATCATCCAAATGCTCTCTAGCAAACTTCAGACGGGCTTGGACATGTACTGGCTTAAGCAGGGGGACACGTCTGGCACTGCAGGATTTGAGTCCCTGGCGGCGTAGTGTGTTACTGATGGTAGGCTTTGTTACTTTGGTCCCAGCTCTCTGCAGGTCATTCACTAGGTCCCCCCATGTGGTTCTGGCATTTTTGCTCACCGTTCCTGTGATAATTTTGACCACACGGGGTAAGATCTTGCGTGGAGCGCCAGATCGAGGGAGATTATCAGTGGTCTTGTATGTCTTCCATTTCCTAATAATTGCTCCCACAGTTGATTTCTTCAAACCAAGCTGCTTACCTATTGCAGATTCAGTCTTCCCAGCCTGGTGTAGGTCTACAATTTTGTTTCTGGTGTCCTTTGACAGCTCTTTGGTCTTGGCCATAGTGGAGTTTGGAGTGTGACTGTTTGAGGTTGTGGACAGGTGTCTTTTATACTGATAACAAGTTCAAACAGGTGCCATTAATACAGGTAACGAGTGGAAGACAGAGGAGCCTCTTAAAGAAGAAGTTACAGGTCTGTGAGAGCCAGAAATCCTGCTTGTTTGTAGGTGACCAAATACTTATTTTCCCCAATAATTTGCAAATAAATTCCTTAAAAATCCTACAATGTGATTTTCTGGATTTTTTTTCTCATTTTGTCTGTCATAGTTGAAGTGTACCTATGATGAAAATTACAGGCCTCTCTCATCTTTTTGAGTGGTTGAACTTGCACAATTGGTGGCTGACTAAATACTTTTTTGCCCCACTGTACATAAGAGATGAGTAATGTAGGGTATGTAAACATTATATAAAGTGGCATTGTTTAAAGTGGCTAGTGATACATTTACTACATCAATTTTTCCATTATTAAAGTGGCTAGAGTTGAGTCAGTATGTTGGCAGCAGCCACTCAATGTTAGTGGTGGCTGTTTAACAGTCTGATGGCCTTCAGATAGAAGCTGTTTTTCAGTCTCTCGGTCCCAGCTTTGATGCATCTGTACTGACCTCACCGTCTGGATGATAGCGGGGTGAACAGGCAGTGGCTCGGGTGGCTGTTGTCCTTGATGATCTTTTTGGCCTTCCTGTGAAATCGGGTGGTGTAGGTGTCCTGGAGGGCAGGTAGTTTTCCACCGGTGATGCGTTGTGCAGACCTCACTACCCTCTGTCGAGCCTTACGGTTGTGGGTGGAGCAGTTGCCATACTAGGCGGTGATACAGCCCGACAGGATGCTCTCGATTGTGCATCTGTAAAAGTTTGAGTGTTTTTGGTGACAAGCCAAATGTAGACCCCGCCACATACGTCTCGTGTCTGAACCGTTGAATTGCGACTCTACTTTGTCTCTATACTTAGCTTGTTTGATTGCCGTGCGGAGGGAATAGCTACACTGTTTGTATTCGGTCATTTTTCCAGACGCCTTTTTTCATATAATTTAAAAAGCAGGTCACTAGGTCTAGGCAAAACCATAAGCAAATAGGTAAACTGATATGACTAAAGAGTTATTCAGGGTGATTTTTCCACAAATAGACAGGTATTTTATTTTCCATGGTAGCAAGATCTTATCTATTTTTGCTAACTTTCTATAAAGATTTATTGGAGTGAGATCATTTCTTTCTTTTGGGATTTGTATACTGAGTATGTCCACATCCCTGTCAGACCATTTAATTGGTAAACTACACAGTAATGTAAAATTAGCATTTTTTTTAGTGATCCAACACGTAATATAGTGACACTTATCATAATTTGGTTTTAATCCAGAGAGGATAGCAAAAGGTATCTAGATCCACTATGAGGCTGTGGAGAGATTCTAATTGTGGTTTTAAAAGAAACCATGAATCATCAGCGTATAATGACACCTTTGATTTTTAAGCCACGGATTTCTAATCCCTTAATATTATTGTTGGATCTAATTTTAACCGTTTACATTCCGATGGTATTACTAAATAGATATGCCGATAGTGGACAACCTTGTTTTACTTCTCTAGATAGTTGAAAACTATACATAACTTTAACCCATTTTATAAGAGATTCACCAAAATTGATATATAAGAGCCCGTTTATTAGTCCTGCCCTCACATATCTGCCATTTATCAATCAACCCACTTCTTTGCCACAGCACACAAAAACACAAACACACACACACACACACACACACACACACACACACACACACACACACACACACACACACACACACACACACACACACACACACACACATAAACACACTCATACACACAAACACACACTCATACACACAAACACACACACTCAATTGTCATAAAAGAATCAGGAGACACAGGGGACCACCACTGTACAGCAAGGGAAATAGGTGGACACAGGAATGTGTGTGTGCGAGTGCATGCATGTGTGTGTGTGTGTGTGTGTGTGTGTGTGTGTGTGTGTGTGTGTGTGTGTGTGTGTGTGTGTGTGTGTGTGGTGTGGCGGGGGTGGGGGTAATTGACAGTGTCCAGGGCCCTCAGAAGGGATTTACTCCGGTCAGGACAGACTGCTCTTCAAGGTTATGACTTTAAATGCAGTTTGAGTTCTGGCAGCCACGGAGAGGCTAATGGCCCCTGAACCAATATCACACACACACTCTCAGACACACACATACCAATCTCTCACACAGTCTCCCACATCAGCAGGAGGAGAGAACACCCTATGCTGCTGCCCGTTGAGGAGCAAGGACTCTTGATCAATACAAATTCTTCCTAACTCACAACAACTGTGAAATGATACAAGTACTATAAAACACATACCCTGTCTGTACTTCTTCTAATATAGACCAACACATTCAAACGAGCAGCAATCAACCGCTTCTTAAAGTGTCGTCTCATCTTGTGAACATTGCAGCTTTGTTTCCAAAGAGGGACATCCTTTGTTAGGATGTGTCCCAAATCACATCCTATTCTCTATATAGTCTTCTACTTTTGATCAGAGCCATCAGTGAATAGGGTGCCATATATGACACATCCTTATTGTCCCGAATGCATTCAGTCATCTGGCCTCACACGGAACCCAAACCGGCTGCGCATGTGCGCCATCGTGCGCTATCGTGCATAAATTTATTTTGCCCACCCACACCAGATCACGACACGCAGTTTAAAATATCAAAACTAACTCTGAACCAATGACATTAATTTGGGGACAGGTCGAAAAGCATTAAACATGTATGGCAATTTAGCTAGTTAGCTTGCTAGCTAATGTTAATTTGTCCTATTTAGCTAGCTTGCTGTTGCTAGCTAATTTGTTCTGGGATATAAACATTGAGTTGTTATTTTATCTGAAATACACAAGGACCTCTACTCCGACAATTCATCCACACATAAAATGGCCAACCGAATCGTTTCTAGTCATCTCTCCTCCTTCCAGGCTTTTCCATTGTTTAACTTATATGGTGATGGCATCTAAACTTTCATTGTTTTACCACAACGACCGGCAAAACAGTTAGTCTTTCAGTCACCCACGTGGGTATAACCAATGAGGAGATGGCACGTGGGTACCTGCTTCTATAAACCAATAAGGAGATGGGAGAGGCAGGACTTTCAGCGTGATCTGCGTCAGAAATAGGAATGAGTTCTATTTTAGCCCTCGGTGTCGCAGACGCTCGTTGGCGCGCAATAATTGAATAACATGGATTTCTAAATTTAATTTGCAACGCTCGCGCACGCGACGTGTCCGGTCTGGTCAGCATGTTAGGTTGTTGAAACGGCACTAACCTGTACTAAATCAACATGCCCTGACCACCCATCTCCAATCACAAAGCTCATTAGTTGCAGACCGACAAAAGCCACAGAGTTTGGACTCATTCCTGATGATGAGATGTTCAAATTTAGTGATGTTGTTGTAAGTATTCTGTTGGCCTTCTACTGTCTACAATGACAATGGAGGAAAGAAAGAGAGATAGAGAGCTAGAGAGGGGGAGAGATAGAGGTGAGTGTATGATACAGTGTTTTATCTTTTTGTCATTGATGATGCTGAAAATGTTTTCTCCACAGTGTTCCCTGTCCTTCATCCTGCTGTAGCAGACTAGCAGTGTTTTCTCCACAGTGTTCCCTGTCCTTCATCCTGCTGTAGCAGACTAGCAGTGTTTTCTCCACAGTGTTCCCTGTCCTTCATCCTGCTGTAGCAGACTAGCAGTGTTTTCTCCACAGTGTTCCCTGTCCTTCATCCTGCTGTAGCAGACTAGCAGTGTTTTCTCCACAGTGTTCCCTGTCCTTCATCCTGCTGTAGCAGACTAGCAAAATCAAATCAAATCAAATCAAATCAAATCAAATTTTATTTGTCACATACACATGGTTAGCAGATGTTAATGCGAGTGTAGCGAAATGCTTGTGCTTCTAGTTCCGACAATGCAGTAATAACGAACAAGTAATCTAACTAACAATTCCAAAAAAACTACTGTCTTATACACAGTGTAAGGGGATAAAGAATATGTACATAAGGATATATGAATGAGTGATGGTACAGAGCAGCATAGGCAAGATACAGTAGATGATATCGAGTACAGTATATACATATGAGATAAGTATGTAAACCAAGTGGCATAGTTAAAGTGGCTAGTGATACATGTATTACATAAGGATGCAGTCGATGATATAGAGTACAGTATCAACGTATGCATATGAGATGAATAATGTAGGGTAAGTAACATTATATAAGGTAGCATTGTTTAAAGTGGCTAGTGATATATTTACATCATTTCCCATCAATTCCCATGATTAAAGTGGCTGGAGTAGAGTCAGTGTCATTGACAGTGTGTTGGCAGTAGCAACTCAATGTTAGTGGTGGCTGTTTAACAGTCTGATGGCCTTGAGATAGAAGCTGTTTTTCAGTCTCTCGGTCCCAGCTTTGATGCACCTGTACTGACCTCGCCTTCTGGATGACAGCGGGGTGAACAGGCAGTGGCTCGGGTGGTTGATGTCCTTGATGATCTTTATGGCCTTCCTGTAGCATCGGGTGGTGTAGGTGTCCTGGAGGGCAGGTAGTTTGCCCCCGGTGATGCGTTGTGCAGACCTCACTACCCTCTGGAGAGCCTTACGGTTGAGGGCGGTGCAGTTGCCATACCAGGCGGTGATACAGCCCGCCAGGATGCTCTCGATTGTGCATCTGTAGAAGTTTGTGAGTGCTTTTGGTGACAAGCCGAATTTCTTCAGCCTCCTGAGGTTGAAGAGGCGCTGCTGCGCCTTCCTCACGATGCTGTCTGTGTGAGTGGACCAATTCAGTTTGTCTGTGATGTGTATGCCGAGGAACTTAAAACTTGCTACCCTCTCCACTACTGTTCCATCGATGTGGATGGGGGTGTTCCCTCTGCTGTTTCCTGAAGTCCACAATCATCTCCTTAGTTTTGTTGACGTTGAGTGTGAGGTTATTTTCCTGACACCACACTCCGAGGGCCCTCACCTCCTCCCTGTAGGCCGTCTCGTCGTTGTTGGTAATCAAGCCTACCACTGTTGTGTCGTCCGCAAACTTGATGATTGAGTTGGAGGCGTGCATGGCCACGCAGTCGTGGGTGAACAGGGAGTACAGGAGAGGGCTCAGAACGCACCCTTGTGGGGCCCCAGTGTTGAGGATCAGCGGGGAGGAGATGTTGTTGCCTACCCTCACCACCTGGGGGCGGCCCGTCAGGAAGTCCAGTACCCAGTTGCACAGGGCGGGGTCGAGACCCAGGGTCTCGAGCTTGATGACGAGCTTGGAGGGTACTATGGTGTTGAATGCCGAGCTGTAGTCGATGAACAGCATTCTCACATAGGTATTCCTCTTGTCCAGATGGGTTAGGGCAGTGTGCAGTGTGGTTGAGATTGCATCGTCTGTGGACCTATTTGGGCGGTAAGCAAATTGGAGTGGGTCAAGGGTGTCAGGTAGGGTGGAGGTGATATGGTCCTTGACTAGTCTCTCAAAGCACTTCATGATGACGGATGTGAGTGCTACGGGGCGGTAGTCGTTTAGCTCAGTTACCTTAGCTTTCTTGGGAACAGGAACAATGGTGGCCCTCTTGAAGCATGTGGGAACAGCAGACTGGTATAGGGATTGATTGAATATGTCCGTAAACACATCGGCCAGCTGGTCTGCGCATGCTCTGAGGGCGCGGCTGGGGATGCCGTCTGGGCCTGCAGCCTTGCGAGGGTTAACACGTTTAAATGTCTTACTCACTTCGGCTGCAGTGAAGGAGAGACCGCATGTTTCCGTTGCAGGCCGCATGTTTCCGTTGCAGGCCGTGTCAGTGGCACTGTATTGTCCTAGCAGTGTTTTCTCCACAGTGTTCCCTGTCCTTCATCCTGCTGTAGCAGACTAGCAGTGTTTTCTCCACAGTGTTCCCTGTCCTTCATCCTGCTGTAGCAGACTAGCAGTGTTTTCTCCACAGTGTTCCCTGTCCTTCATCCTGCTGTAGCAGACTAGCAGTGTTTTCTCCACAGTGTTCCCTGTCCTTCATCCTGTTGTAGCAGACTAGCAGTGTTTTCTCCACAGTGTTCCCTGTCCTTCATCCTGCTGTATCAGACTAGCAGTGTTTTCTCCACAGTGTTCCATGTCCTTCATCCTGTTGTAGCAGACTAGCAGTGTTTTCTCCACAGTGTTCCCTGTCCTTCATCCTGCTGTATCAGACTAGCAGTGTTTTCTCCACAGTGTTCCATGTCCTTCATCCTGCTGTATCAGACTAGCAGTGTTTTCTTCAGTGTTCCATGTCCTTCATCCTGCTGTATCAGACTAGCAGTGTTTTCTTCAGTGTTCCCTGTCCTTCATCCTGCTGTATCAGACTAGCAGTGTTTTCTTCAGTGTTCCATGTCCTTCATCCTGCTGTATCAGACTAGCAGTGTTTTCTCCACAGTGTTCCATGTCCTTCATCCTGCTGTATCAGACTAGCAGTGTTTTCTCCACAGTGTTCCATGTCCTTCATCCTGCTGTATCAGACTAGCAGTGTTTTCTTCAGTGTTCCATGTCCTTCATCCTGCTGTATCAGACTAGCAGTGTTTTCTTCAGTGTTCCATGTCCTTCATCCTGCTGTATCAGACTAGCAGTGTTTTCTTCAGTGTTCCATGTCCTTCATCCTGCTGTATCAGACTAGCAGTGTTTTCTCCACAGTGTTCCATGTCCTTCATCCTGCTGTATCAGACTAGCAGTGTTTTCTTCAGTGTTCCATGTCCTTCATCCTGCTGTATCAGACTAGCAGTGTTTTCTTCAGTGTTCCCTTTGTTTCATCCTGCTGTATCAGACTAGCAGTGTTTTCTCCACAGTGTTCCCTGTCCTTCATCCTGCTGTAGCAGACTAGCAGTGTTTTCTCCACAGTGTTCCATGTCCTTCATCCTGTTGTAGCAGACTAGCAGTGTTTTCTCCACAGTGTTCCCTGTCCTTCATCCTGCTGTAGCAGACTAGCAGTGTTTTCTCCACAGTGTTCCCTGTCCTTCATCCTGCTGTAGCAGACTAGCAGTGTTTTCTCCACAGTGTTCCCTGTCGTTCATCCTGCTGTATCAGACTAGCAGTGTTTTCTCCACAGTGTTCCATGTCCTTCATCCTGTTGTAGCAGACTAGCAGTGTTTTCTCCACAGTGTTCCCTGTCCTTCATCCTGCTGTAGCAGACTAGCAGTGTTTTCTCCACAGTGTTCCCTGTCCTTCATCCTGCTGTAGCAGACTAGCAGTGTTTTCTTCAGTGTTCCCTGTCCTTCATCCTGCTGTATCAGACTAGCAGTGTTTTCTCCACAGTGTTCCCTGTCCTTCATCCTGCTGTATCAGACTAGCAGTGTTTTCTCCACAGTGTTCCCTGTCCTTCATCCTGCTGTAGCAGACTAGCAGTGTTTTCTCCACAGTGTTCGCTGTCCTTCATCCTGCTGTAGCAGACTAGCAGTGTTTTCTCCACAGTGTTCCCTGTCCTTCATCCTGCTGTAGCAGACTAGCAGTGTTTTCTCCACAGTGTTCCATGTCCTTCATCCTGCTGCATCAGACTAGCAGTGTTTTCTTCAGTGTTCCATGTCCTTCATCCTGCTGTATCAGACTAGCAGTGTTTTCTTCAGTGTTCCCTGTCCTTCATCCTGCTGTATCAGACTAGCAGTGTTTTCTTCAGTGTTCCCTGTCCTTCATCCTGCTGTATCAGACTAGCAGTGTTTTCTCCACAGTGTTCCATGTCCTTCATCCTGCTGTATCAGACTAGCAGTGTTTTCCCACAGTGTTCCATGTCCTTCATCCTGCTGTATCAGACTAGCAGTGTTTTCTTCAGTGTTCCATGTCCTTCATCCTGCTGTATCAGACTAGCAGTGTTTTCTTCAGTGTTCCATGTCCTTCATCCTGCTGTATCAGACTAGCAGTGTTTTCTTCAGTGTTCCATGTCCTTCATCCTGCTGTATCAGACTAGCAGTGTTTTCTCCACAGTGTTCCATGTCCTTCATCCTGCTGTATCAGATTAGCAGTGTTTTCTTCAGTGTTCCATGTCCTTCATCCTGCTGTATCAGACTAGCAGTGTTTTCTTCAGTGTTCCCTGTCCTTCATCCTGCTGTATCAGACTAGCAGTGTTTTCTCCACAGTGTTCCCTGTCCTTCATCCTGCTGTAGCAGACTAGCAGTGTTTTCTTCACAGTGTTCCCTGTCCTTCATCCTGCTGTAGCAGACTAGCAGTGTTTTCTTCAGTGTTACCTGTCCTTCATCCTGCTGTATCAGACTAGCGGTGTTTTCTCCACAGTGTTACCTGTCCTTCATCCTGCTGTAGCAGACTAGCAGTGAAGCATGTGTTCATCATCATCAACTCTCCTTCACACCTTTATAGGCCTGACAGTTAACCATACAAGTGACTGCTCTTCCACTGTATAGATTTCATTGCAGAATCTGGGAGCTCACATAAACAGGGTTGTTGGAATGATACCATAGTAAAACCGGTAGGATGACCTTTGGGAGAAAATGAACGTCTTTTTTATCAGAGCCGAGATTTGGGTCCCAAATGGAAACCTATTTCTTATATTGTGCACTCTTTTTGACCAGAGCATGATCAATGGTAGTGCACTACATATGGAATAAGGTGCCTTTTTGGGATGCATTACATTTCTGAGTTGAGCCTGGTAGTGGTGGTGGCGACAGGTGTGCGGTGAGCAGAGAGGATAGCTTTGTAATTTAGAGTAACAACAGTTGATGCTTTGTTCTGAGCCCCTAACTACCTCTATCATTTTCTCTTTACTCTCTGGGCCTGACCCCATATTTCTCATTGTAGTGCTCCTGACGGTGGATTTCACACTCCAACAAAGCTATAACCTCTAACTCGTGGCACATGCGTCCTCCAAAATAGTGTGTTGCGGTATATCATCAGATATTGCAATCAAAACTGTGTCAGAAAGAGTCCTCTAAACAGCTCTCACCCATTTTAGAATCAATGGAAGTGGATCATTTTGAGTGCCATCATTTAACCATGGATGGTATCTAAGACGAAGATCCTGACCGTAACATCCATCAACGTCTTGGTACTGGATCTTCCTCAATATTCCAAGATCCGGTCTATTTAAAGAGGGAATAGCCATTTCAAGCTGTAGCTGAATAACAATGATGAAATTCTCAGGGCAAAACAAGTTCTTTGACTCACCCTTATCCTGATGACTTTAAATTGGTTTCTACTGTTAGAGATTTAACACCTGTTGGTGTGCTGTGGGTGGGATGACTGAGAGCTGAAAAGATACTGTCATTCTGGTCCTGCAGAGATAGATAGGTATCTGACCACATGAAAAAATACTATAGCTTACTCATATCAAATTTTATTTGTCACATACACATGGTTAGCAGATGTTAATGCGAGTGTAGCGAAAGGCTTGTGCTTCTAGTTCCGACCATGCAGTAATATCTAACAAGTAATCTAACCATTTCACAACAATTACCTTATACACACAAGTGTAAAGGAATGAATAAGAATATGTACATATAAATATAGGGATGAGCGATTGCCGAACAGCATAGGCAAGATGCAGTAGATGGTATAGAGTACAGTATATACTTATGAGATGAGTAATGTAGGGTATGTAAACATTATATAAAGTGGCATTGTTCAAAGTGACTAGTGATACATTTATTACATCCAATTTATTATGGTTAAGTGGCTAGAGATTTGAGTCAGTATGTTGGCAGCAGCCATTTAGTGTTAGTGATGGCTGTTTAACAGTCTGATGGCCTTGAGATAGAAGCTGTTTTTCAGTCTCTCTGTCCCAGCTTTGATGCACCTGTACTGACCTTGCCTTCTGGATGATAGCAGGGTGAACAGGCAGTGGCTCGGGTGGTTGTCGTCCTTGATGATCTTTTTGGCCTTCCTGTGACATTGGGTGGTGTAGGTGTCCTGGAGGGCAGGTAGTTTGCCCCCTGTGATGCGTTGTGCAGACCTCACTACCCTCTGTAGAGCCTTACGGTTGTGGGCGGAGCAGTTGCCATCCTAGGCGGTGATACAGCCCGACAGGATGCTCTCGATTGTGCATCTGTAAAAGTTTGAGTGTTTTTGGTGACAAGACAAATTTCTTCAGCCTCCTGAGGTTGAAGAGGCCTTCTTCACCACGTTGTCTGTGTGGGTGGACAATTTCAGTTTGTCCGTGATGTGTACGCAGAGGAATTTAAAACTTTCCACCTTCTCCACTACTGTCCCGTCGATGTGGATAGGGGGGGTGCTCCCTCTGCTGTTTCCTGAAGTCCACAATCATCTCCTTTGTTTTGTTGACATTGAGTGTAAGGTTATTTTCCTGACACCACACTCCGAGGGCCCTCACCTCCTCCCTGTAGGCCGTCTTGTCGTTGTTGGTAACCTACCAATATAGTGTCAAACTTGATGATTGAGTTGGAGGTGTGCATGGCCACGCAGTCATGGGTGAACAGGGAGTACAGGAGAGGGCTGAGAATGCACCCTTGTGGGGCCCCAGTGTTGAGGATCATCGGGGTGGAGATGTTGTTTCCTACCCTCACCACCTGGGGGAGGCCCGTCAGAAAGTCCAGGACCTAGTTGCACAGGGCGGGGTCGAGACCCTGCTTAATGACGATTTTAGAGGGTACTATGGTGTTAAATGCTGAGCTGTAGTCGATGAACAGTATTCTTACGTAGGCATTCCTCTTGTCCAGATGGGTTAGGGCAGTGTGCAGTGTAATTGCGATTGCGTCGTCTGTGGACCTATTGGGGTGGTAAGCAAATTGGAATGGTTCTAGGGTGTCAGGTAGGGTGGAGGTGATATGGTCCTTGACTAGTCTCTGAAAGCACTTTATAATGAGTGCTACAGGGCAGTAGTCGTTTATCTCAGTTACTTTAGCTTTCTTGGGAACAGGAACAATGGTGGCCCTCTTGAAGTATGTGGGAACAGCAGACTGGGATAAGGATTGATTGAATATGTCCGTAAACACACCAGCCAACTGGTCTGTGCATGCTCTGAGTACGCGGCCGGGGATGCCGTCTGGGCCTGCAGCCTTGCGAGGGTTAACACGTTTAAATGTTTTATTTACATTGGCTGCAGTGAAGGAGAGCCCGCAGGTTTTGGTAGCGGGCCGTGTCAGTGGCACTGTATTGTCCTCAAAGCGAGCAAAGAAGTTGTTTAGTTTGTCTGGGAGCAAGACATCATGGTCCGTGATGGGGCTGGTTTTCTTTTGTGGTCCGTGATTGACTGTAGACCCTGCCACATACCTCTCGTGTCTGAACCGTTGAATTGCGACTCTACTTTGTCTCTATACTGATGCTTAGCTTGTTTGATTGCCTTGCGGAGGGAATCGCTACACTGTTTGTATTCGGTCATGTTTCCAGTCACCTTGCCCTGATTAAAAGCAGTGGTTCGCGCTTTCAGTTTTGCGCGAATGCTGCCATCAATCCACGGTTTCTGGTTGGGGAATGTTTTCATAGATGCTGTGGGTACAACATCACCGATGCACTTGCTAATAAACTCGCTCACCGAGTCAGCGTATTCATCAATGTTGTTTTTCGACGCTATACGGACGATATCCCAGTCCACGTGATCAAAGCAATCTTGAAGCGTGGAATCCGATTTGGTCGGATCAGCATTGAACAGACCTGAGCATGGGGACTTCCTGTTTTAGTTTCTGTCTATTGGCTGGGAGCAACAAAATGCAGTCGTGGTCAGCTTTTCCAAAAGGAGTGCGGGGGAGGGCTTTATATGTGTCGCGGAAGTTAGAATAACAATGATCCAGGGTTTTGCCAGCCCAGGTCGCGCAATCGATATGCTGGTAAAATTTAGGGAGTCTTGTTTTCAGATTAGCCTTGTAAAAACCCCAGCTACAATAAATGTAGTCTCGGGATATGTGGTTTACATAGAGTGGAATTAAGTTATTCCTGGGCCTTTCGATGTGTCTGCTTGGGAGGGAATATATACGACTGTGATTATGATCGAAGAGAATTTTCTTGGTAGATTGTAAGGAATTCTAAGTCAGTTGAACAAAAGGACTTGAGTTCCTGTATGTTGTTATGATCACACCACGTTTTGTTAATCATAAGGCATACACCCCCACCCTTCTTCTTACCAGAGAGATGCTTGTTTCTGTCGGTGCGATGTGTGAAGAAATCACGATAGAGTGTCTCGAGTGAGCCATGTTTCCGTGAAACAAAGAACATTACAGTCTCTGATGTCTCTCTGGAAGGCAACCCTTGCTCGGAATTCGTCTACCTTGTTGTCAAGAGACTGGACATTGGCTAGTAGTATACTCGGGAGCGGTGGGCGATGTACCCGTCTACGGAGCCTGACCAGAAAACCGCTCCGTCTGCCCCTTCTGCGGTGCGGTTGTTTTTGGGTCGCCAGCTGGGATCAGATTCAGTAGTAGTACTGTAGTATTTACTGAAGTGTTTTTGTGGACTTTACTGTAGTATATATACTGTAGTATTTACAGTAGTGTTTTTATGGACTTTACTTTTAAAACTTCTTATGGTATAGGGGACGCGTGCGTCCCATTTGGCCAAAAACCAGGTAAGATTCAGCGCAGCAAATTCAAATAAATTGATATAAAAATCTAACTTTCATTAAATCACACATGTAAGATATTCAATTAAAGCTACACTCGTTGTGAATCCAGCCAACAAGGCTTTTCAGCGAAAGCACAAGATGCTATTATCTGATGATAGCACAGCAGTTAACAAAGAGGGTAGCAGTAAACAAAGAGGGTAGCATATTTCAACCACATTTCAACCCTGCAGGCGCTACACAAAACGCAGAAATAAAATATAAAACATGCCTTACCTTTGACAAGCTTCTTTTGTTGGCACTCCAATATGTCCCATAAACATCACAATTGGTCCTTTTGTTCAATTAATTCCGTCCATATATATCCAAAATGTCAATTTATTTGGCGCATTTGATCCAGAAAAAAACAGCTTCCAAAATCCGCAATGTCACTACAAAATATTTCAAAAGTTGCCTATAAACTTTGCCAAAATATTTTAAACTGCTTTTGTAATACAACTTTAGGTATTTTTAAACGTTAATAATCGATCAAATTGAAGACGGGTCTATCTGTTTTCAATAGAGGAAGAGAGGAAACTAACGCTACTTGGCCAACTCTCAACAGCGTTACCCTTTTCCAGGATGGCCCTACTTCTTCATTGCACAAATGAATAATCTCAACCAAATTCCAAAGAATTGGAACTGAAAACAAGTTCTTAAGAAATATTGTTTGCCAATGAGAACACAGTGAACAGACAGAGACCTAAAAAAAAAAAATCTGAACAGTTAGTCCTCGGGGTTTTGCCTGCTACATAAGTTCTGTTATACTCACAGACATGACTCAAACTGTTTTAGAAACTTCAGAGTGTTTTCTATCCAGATCTACTAATAATATGCATATCTTATATTCTTGGCATGAGTAGCAGGAAGTTGAAATTGGGCACGCTATTTATCCAAAAGTGAAAATGCTGCCCCCTATACCTTAAGAAGTTTTAAGTGTTAGACTAGAAACCGAAAGGTTTCAAGATCGGATCCCCGAGCTGACAAGGTCAAATCTGTCGTTCTGCCACTGAACAAGACAGTTAACCCACTAGGCCGTCATTGAAAATAAGAATTTGTTCTTAACTGACTTCCCTAGTTAAATAAAGGTAAAAAATAAATAATGAACTTGCAGTACAATGAGTTTATTAAGCTCTGAGCTCCAACAGTGCATGTTAAAAAGAGTGAACATAATAATAACTATAGTATACTACAAAGTTCTATGGTAAGCACTACACGATCAAGTGATGCTACAGTGTATAATGTACTACAGTTGACTAAATATTTACATAGTAAACTGTAGTCTTTTTTCATGTGGGTTCATTCATTCCCTCCCCCCACCCACTCTTTCTTTCACTCCCTTCTTCTATCCCTCCAATCAGTCTGTGTGTCAAGGTGTGAGGCCCCTGGGTTTCCAGGTGTCTCTGGAGGAGCAGGCCTTCTTGCTGCTGACAGACCCAGAGAGACAGACCATGGGCTACTACCTGCGGGAGTACCAGGAGGGACACATTGGCCTGGAGCCCCTGACCATGGCCCTGTTTGAGCTCTTCAACACTCGTGCCAAGGTAACGCACCCTATTCTATATATAGTCTACTTTTGGGCTCTGGTAGAAAGTAGTGCATTATATAAGGAATAGGGTGTCATTCAGGATACACCTGGGTGCCTGGTTCATCTTATGGTCAATCTTTTACTCTCTTGATGATGGTACCTCCACAACTGTTGAGAACATTTGAAATCCATGTACACACAGTCACTCATCCAACATGCCCATACATGTTGTCTATGAGGTTCCTGGTCTCAGTTGTTAATCCATGCTTCCTTCTGGCCTCCCTCTAGTTTTCTTTGTCAAAGGAGACCTGATCAAAACCTGCTGCTCAAAACGTTGTCTTATAAATCCCCATGGGAGCATAACACGGTGTGCCGATTCCCCTTCTCACCTTTTATTTGGCAACTCAAAATGGCCACCAATCTACTCAATATGGCCAACATATCATTATGGGATCATTTCATTGAATGAGGAGGCCCATTCTACTCATTCTAATCCTATGCTCCTGTCCTCCCTCCAGTTGTCCCTGCTATCTGAGGTGCGTAGTCAGGTGGCTCCCCAGGAACTGGAGCTGTATGATGGCCTGGTGCTGCATCGCGAGAGGGAGGCTCTGAAGGCCTGGCACGGAGGAATGGAATCCCTACACCCTGTGCACCCATACAGCCGCTGTCAACACGCTGAGCCCTCAGCCAGCCACAGCCACTCCAACCCGGCAAATCTCTGCTCTGCCAAGGTAGGAGGAACCGTGTAGGATGGATGGACTTACAGGTGTGTTCCTATTGGATGGTTCTGGACTATTCAAAGTGTGTGTGTGTGTGTGTGTTCATTCGTGTGTGCATGGGTGCATGCTTGCGTGCCTATTGAAGTCTATGGTGCCTGTGGCTGTATACTGTATGTGGGTGTTTCATCCTGGCATCTTCTCTCATCTTTCATCCATTGGAAGTTGCACTCTGACTGTTGCCAGTGTCAAATGAAACGGAGCAGTGACTTCAGATGAGATTACTGAGCAGCAGTGTTCTATAGCGTCAATATTCCACCGATGTGGCCCGGACCAGCTGAATGGGACCTCACTCTGCCAAGTCACTCTACAAAACGCTATAACACACTGTAACCATCCAACTGAGTCTGAGACCCAGCCACACTTTAATAGAAACTGATAAAACAGTGTTTGTATCCACAATGGCACCCTATTCCCTATTTACTGCACTTAATACAGAATAGGGTGCCATTTTCTCCAACAAAGCAGAGATTATTCAGTGGTGAACCAGCAGGATTTGAAATCATTGTGAGAAGAGATTATCTGTAAAATGACTGAGCTGAACCCAAGGATGTCTTTTATGCTCAGCAGTTGTTTATGTTAGCATGTGTGAACGTGGGTGTGTGCATGTGTTTGACAGTTTCCCCATGGTCCAAGGTGACAGTGTTGCTGTCTGTTTGATATGGCTGGCTGGTTGCCATCGCTGGCTGGTTGCCATGCCTGGCTGGTTCTGCTGAGCTTGTCCACTCTGTGCTTGTATAATTGATCATGTTGACATCATCATTAATATAGCTGTAAAATCCCACCCTTAGTTAACAAGTCATTGAAGTTCATTTATATTGTATCAACCAAATTAACTTCCTGTGTTAATGGTTGATTGAGGTCTTTAGTCACAGTTCATGGTTAATGTTTCAGCACATGATTGTCTCACAACATTGTACTGGGAGGCAGGTCAGTGAGTCTATGGCTGGGCCTGTTTATTTTGGACGATACGGTCAAATCAAATCAAATGTTATTGGTCCCATACAAATATTTAGCAGATGTTATTGCGGGTGTAGCGACATGCTTATTTTCTTAGCTCCAACAGTGCAGTAATATCTAACAATTCAGTAGTATCTAACAATTCAGTAGTATTTAACAATTCAGTAGTATTTAACAATTCAGTAATATTTAACAATTCAGTAATATCTAACAATTCAGTAATATCTAACATTTCAGTAGTATCTAACAATTCAGTAATGTCTAACAATTCAGTAGTATCTAACAATTCAGTAGTATCTAACAATTCAGTAGTATCTAACAATTCAGTAGTATCTAACAATTCAGTAATGTCTAACAATTCAGTAGTATCTAACAATTCAGTAGTATCTAACAATTCAGTAGTATCTAACAATTCAGTAGTATCTAACAATTCAGTAGTATCTAACAATTCAGTAATGTCTAACAATTCAGTAGTATCTAACAATTCAGGTGGAATACCAGGTGAAGTCATATTATTGTAACACACCAACCTTGTGTATCTGTCTCTCTTCCAGGAGTGCTCACATGGTGACATTGTACAGCAAGATCCAGGGGCAACCACTAATGTCCTACCTGACGTTACATTGGTGAGTCTGTATTTGAGTTTGTTTCAGACTCATTGAAATCATAGTCAGGTTTATGATGTGCAGGATTATAACTAAATGCTAATTTGAACAATGCATTTTAAAGGTGAGGCGTGACACTCTCTCCATGAAAAAACGACATTTGGTGACCTTCATCAGACAGACTTGAGTTTGTACAGAGTTTGTTTGTAAAAAAAATTCTGTACAATGTCCCTTTTTGTTTCTAGAATGAAGTGCAGTCGACAGCTGAGTCTCCTCCGTTCTTCAAGC
Organism: Oncorhynchus tshawytscha; assembly: GCF_018296145.1. Classification (NCBI taxonomy): domain Eukaryota; kingdom Metazoa; phylum Chordata; class Actinopteri; order Salmoniformes; family Salmonidae; genus Oncorhynchus; species Oncorhynchus tshawytscha. The sequence goes on from NC_056440.1 coordinate 13,863,359, forward strand.
CTCCTCCTCCCCCCGGACCCGGACAGACCCAGCCCAGACATCCGAGGGACGGGGGGAGGGAGCAGTCCAACCGCCTCTTATCCAGACACTCCCAATCTGGCCTGGTCTTTACTGCCCCCACCAGGCTGCACCAGGAATGTCACCACAAACACCTTAAAGCCTTCCAAAGCTTCTCCAACCACCAAACTTCCAACTCCCCTAGCTCTGACCTCCATTACACCTGTCCCAACCCTGGCCATCATAACAGCTCCAACCCTGGCCATCATAACAGCTCCAACCCTGGCCATCATAACAGCTCCAACCCTGGCCATCATAACAGCTCCAACCCTGGCCATCATACCACCCCCAACCCTGGCCATCATACCACCCCCAACCCTGGCCATCATACCACCTCCAACACTGGCACTGGCCATAGCGTCTATCCAAGCTCTGGCAATGACACATCCATGAACTCTCTTCACCACACCTGCCAAAGCTCCCTCCACATCTCCACAACTACCTCCTCCGACCACCACACCCCCCAAACACACCACGGCTGCTCCAGCTCCAGCCACCATTCCTGCCCTGGCTCCCTTCATCCCAAGCACTCTGGTCCTCAGAACAAGGACAAATTCATCAAGCTTCCCATCTTCAGATCCTGCTCCCATGAGAAGCCTGTTACCTCCCCTGGTCCCTCCCCTGGTCCCTCCCCATGTTTCTCTCCCTGTCCCTCTCCTGGTCCATCCCCATGTCTGTCCCCCTTTCCCTCCCGCTGTCCTTCACCCTGTCCCTCTCTCTCTGTGCTGGGACCTCCCCCATGTAGTCCAGACAGGCCCTGCTCCCCCTCCCTCAGCCAGGGAGGTTTGTGTGTCATGGCCGACACACACAGACTGACTGCTGAGGCCAGGCCCGAGCCCCAGCAGAGAGGTAAAGATTAATGTGTGTGTGTATCTGTGTACCTGTGCCTGTGTTTGTCTGTGTGCTTGCCTGTGAGTATGGCTTTACATGTATGTATATATATATATATATATATATATATATATATATATATATATATATATATATAAAAATCAAATCTACTTTCCTTTATGTATCCAGGCACCACATTGTCCCAGCTGTCAGACAGTGGTCAGACTCTGAGTGAGGACAGTGGGGTGGACATTGCTGAGGCACGAGGGCTCAGTAAAGACAGCAGTCCTTTGCCAACTAAGAACCAGGCCAGCCAGGCCACACAAGGGCCCCAGGGGGCCCAGGGGTCTGCAGTACTGGCATCCAAACAGGTGAGGGCCACCAAGGGCCCATATCACAACAGAAACAACATGGATGAGTCTCAAATGGAATCCTATTCCCTTTATACTGTAGTCCACTACTTATTCTAGGTCTTTATTCTAGGTCCTTTTTCTATGTTCTTATTCTATGTCCTTATTCTATGTCATTTTTCTAGGTCTGTTTTCTGGGTCCTTATTCTAGGTCACTATTCCATGTCCTTATTCCTATTCTTTATTCAAGGTCCTTATTCTATGTCCTTATTTTATGTCCTTATTCCATGATGTCTTCTTGTGTGCCCTGCAGCAGCCTGGCTCTCCAGTGCCCATACTTACTCTGGTACGTGTGGTAAAGAATGCCAACACTCTGGGCATTGCTATAGAGGGAGGTGCAAACACACGGCAGCCACTGCCACGCATCGTCACCGTACAGGTGAGAGAGAGGCTGATTCCCAAATGGTACCCTATTCCCTATGTAGTGCACTGCTTTTGACAAGGAGGTTCATTTAAAAGAAGTTCACTTGTATAGGGAATATCTAGATGATTCTGCATCAGTTTATCAAACTGTAACATTTAGGATAACTTTGAACATGAATGTAGTATGATGCCTACACAAGGCGTTTGTACTGTGAAGTCTGTAAATAGTAAGAACCACAGCCTCCTATGTGGATGTAGAACCCCCATGTTGTGCCTAAAGGTCTGTGCGTATTGATACGTATTGTAGTGTTAATGAGTGCAATATGGATTACAGCAAGCATCAAACATGACAGAGAAGCCTCCCGAGTGGTGCAGTGGTCTAAGGCACTGCATCGCAGTGCTAGCTGTGACACTAGAGATTGGGTTTGGGTTTGAGTCCAGGAACTGTCGTGCGACCTGTAGACCCATGGGGCGGCGCACGATTGGCCCAGCAGGTTAGGGGAGGGTTTGGCCGGCAGGAATGTCCTTATCCCATCGCACACTAGTGACTCCTCTGGCGGGCTGGGTGCAGTGCACGCCGACAAGGTTGCTAGGTGTACGGTGTTTCTTCTGACACATTGGTGCGGCTGGCTTCCGGGTTAAGTGTGCGCTGTGTCAAGAAGCAATGCGGCTTAGTTGGGTTGTGTTTTGGAGGACGCACGGCTCTCGACCTTCGCCTCTCCCAAGTCCATATGGGAGTTGAAGTGATGAGACAAGACTTTAACTACTAATTGGATACCACAAAATTGGGGAGAAAAACAGAGACATTACCATTTTCTCTTTCATCTTAAATGTGAGCTTCCCAGAACATCTGTTTATGTGCGTGATAACAACCTATATTTGCATTGATAATCATTTCAAAGCAGGTCAAGGGATCTCTCCTGGGGATGTTTAACTTTGTTGAAGAAAGTTTTCTACCACCTGGTTAGTGTTAGGGGTCTTGGATAATCTATTCAGGTCTACAGGATGTTGTGGACAGGCGTGGACAGACTGAGGTGGACCTAAATTCCAACATTATTCATCTTTTGTTTTCATTTAACAATAATGTATCTACAAGTACAGCATGCGTTTTCATATTATACACTGAGGTTGCTTCCCAAAGGACACAATATTGCATAGAAAGTCCACAACTTCAGAGCTGGGGGCTCTGGTCAAAAGACATGCACTACAGTACATAGTGTGTTTCTGCAGTCTTTTATGTGCGGAACATCCTCGTACCTAATTCAGACTCACAAGATATGGAGAGTCTGATTGAGGGGTTTGTATGACAGTCGTGCAGGGATTTCCATAAGAATGACTCCTCACAAGCAGCCCCCATAAATCTCTATAGTCCAATAGAGTCCTGATGGTTCCCCAGGCATTTACAGGCCCACCAGCTGACATGGCACAGATACTACTGCATCATTACATCAATTATGTTTCACCACCATTAGTATGATTAAATAACAGTCAATGTATGTGTCCCAAATGGCATCCTATTCCCTGTATACAGTCCCTATGGGCCATGGGCAAAAGAAGTGCATTGCAGGGGGAATACGATGCCATTTGAGATGGAGACTTTTGGTTGGCCCTGAATCATCAAACAAGCAATTGTATGTGACATTGTTGAAAAGGTTATGTCAGGATAGGACAGCCAGAGAATAGAAATGGGATTTCACTGTTTGACTGCCTGAATGATATGGGGCATTTTTACATTTGGTAAGTTGGTGTCATTAGAATATTATCAAGAGAACTTTAAGGAGAAGAAGTTGTCACACAATGGGTTGCCATAACACACAATGGGTTGCCATAACACACAATGGGTTGCCATAACACACAATGGGTTGCCATAACACACAATGGGTTGCCATAACACACAATGGGTTGCCATAACACACAATGGGTTGCCATAACACACAATGGGTTGCATTAACACACAATGGGTTGCATTAACACACAATGGGTTGCATTAACACACAATGGGTTGCATTAACACACAATGGGTTGCCATAACACGCAATGGGTTGCCATAACCCACAATGGGTTGCCATAACACACAATGGGTTGCCATAACACACAATGGGTGCCATAACACACAATGGGTTGCCATAACACACAATGGGTTGCCATAACACACAATGGGTTGTCATAACACACAATGGGTTGTCATAACACACAATGGGTTGCATTAACACACAATGGGTTGCATTAACACACAATGGGTTGCATTAACACACAATGGGTTGCCATAACACACAATGGGTTGCCATAACACGCAATGGGTTGCCATATCACGCAATGGGTTGCCATATCACGCAATGGGTTGCCATAACACACAATGGGTTGCCATAACACACAATGGGTTGCCATAACACACAATGGGTTGTCATAACACACAATGGGTTGCATTAACACACAATGGGTTGCATTAACACACAATGGGTTGCATTAACACACAATGGGTTGCCATAACCCACAATGGGTTGCCATAACACACAATGGGTTGCCATAACACACAATGGGTTTCCATAACACGCAATGGGTTTCCATAACACGCAATGGGTTGCCATAACACGCAATGGGTTGCCATAACACGCAATGGGTTGCCATAACACGCAATGGGTTGCCATAACACGCAATGGGTTGCCATAACACGCAATGGGTTGCCATAACACGCAATGGGTTGCCATAACACGCAATGGGTTGCCATAACATGCACAGCCAATTTCAAGTCTATGCAGCAGCAGCTAGAGTGCCATCTTGTTAGATGGTTGGAATGCCTTCCCCCTCTGTCGTAATGAGGGTAGGCAGCGTAATGCTTCAACTTAACTTCAACAACTTCTGCTGTCCAAAAGTATTGTTTAGCCTCTTTCTTGCACTCACATCCCAGACTTGATTTTAATCTTCCTGGCACTAATTCTGCTGATAGCGGATAACTATTTCGAAGAAGGGTCTACTTGTAATAACTGTGCTATGTGGTTGTGTTTTTCACTAAACTTAGTTGAATGTGCTGTAGGAAGCAGTAAAGTAGAATGCAGTAAAGGAACAGTGAGAGCACTAAGGGGTACAGGCTCTGGCGCTAAGTGCCCAGGGCTGAGCCTGCCTGCCCTGCTGCCTGGGTTATCAGCCCCCTCCTGCCATGGCCTCCTCTGTTCTCAGCTAGACTTATGATTCTGTCCTGATGTCTCTGTCCTGATGTCTCTGTCCTGATGTCTTTGTCCTGATGTCTCTGTCCTCATGTCTCTGTCCTGATGTCTCTGTCCTGATGTCTCTGTCCTCATGTCTCTGTCCTGATTTCTCTGTACTGATGTCTCCGTTCTGATGTCACTGTCCTTGTTTTTCCTGACAGACAGGAGTCCACAAGGCACAAAGCTCTACATCATTCCTCCCTTCACTCTCTACCTTTACCTCTACCTCTACCTTTACCTTTTACGTCTACCTCTACCTCTACCTTTACCTTTTACATCTATCTCTCTCTACCTCTACCTTTACCTCTACCTCTACCTTTACCTTTTACGTCTACCTCTACCTCTACCTTTACCTTTTATGTCTACCTCTACCTCTACCTTTACCTTTTACGTCTATCTCTACCTCTACCTTTACCTTTTACCTCTCTCTCTATCTCTACCTCTACCTTTACCTTTTACCTCTATCTCTATCTCCACCTCTACGTCTACCTCTACCTTTATCTTTATCTTTACCACTACCTCTACCACTACCTTTTACATCTACCTCAACCTTTACCTCCACCTCTACCTCTTACTTTCCTTGAATCCAAAACAATGCTCTCGTATCTACCTTCGTATCTTTTGTTTATACTCTCTTCTCTCTAGCAAGAACACATCCTGTCTACACATCCTATCTACACATCCTGTCTACAGAAAGGGATTATTTATTTGATGTTAATTTTCTCTCTATCTCTCTCTTTCTCAGAAGGGGGGCTCGGCACACAGTTGTGGGCAGCTGAAGGTGGGACAAGTGATTCTGGAGGTGAACGGGGTCTCACTGAGGGGTAGAGAGCACCGGGACGCTGCTCGCATCATCGCTGAGGCCTTCAAGACCAAAGAGAAGGACCACATTGACTTCCTGGTTACCGAGTTTAACACAGCCCTACTGCAAGGCCTTTAGCGGGGTTGTATTTAGGCACCACACAGAAGAAAAGAGACTGAAGGGACCACCTGAACAAGAAGGGACCTCCTGAACTAATGCTTGTTCCCATTTTCCTGCAGGGGCTTCAGCAGGACTTTGCACTTTAGAGAGCTGGAACAGATGGAGGAAGGAGGAGAAAGAGAGAACGGAAGGAGGGAGAAGTTTGATGGAGTGTTGCACCTGGGGACAAAATAAAGACAATCCGTTATTCTCCTGTAAGCCCCTTCTCCCTTCCCACATTGTTGTCCCTATATACCAACTTACCAGGCTGACCATGTAGTGTTAAAAAGCTAAAATGCACGACATCCTGCATAAAGAAGAACCCACCGATAGAACACACAGTTGAAGTCGGAAGTTTACATACATTTAGGTTGGTGTCATTCAAACTGATTTTTCAACCACTCCACACATTTCTTGTTAACAAACTATAGTTTTGGCAAGTTGGTTAGGACATCTAATTTGTGCATGACACAAGTCATTTTTCCAATAATTATTTACAGACAGATTATTTCACTTATATTTCACTGTATCACAATTCCAGTGAGTCGAAGGTTTACATACACTAAGTTGACTGTGCCTATAAACAGCTTGGAAAAGTCCAAAAAATTATATCATGTCTTTAGGAGCTTCTGATAGGCTAATTGACATATTTTGAGTCATTTGGAGGTGTACCTGTGGATGTATTTCAAGGCCTACCTTCAAACTCAGTGCCTCTTTGCTTGACATGTGAAAATCTAAAGAAATCAGCCAATACCTCTGAAAAAAAATTGTAGACCTCCACAAGTCTGTTTCATCCTTGGGACTAATTTCCAAACGCCTGAAGGTACCACATTCATCTGTACAAACAATTGTACGCAAGTATAAACCCCATGGGATCACGCAGCCGTCACACCGCTCAGGATGGAGACGCGTTATGTCTCCTAGAGATGAACTTACTTTGGTGCGAAAAGTGCAAATCAATCCCAGAACAACAGCAAAGGACCTTGTGAAGATGCTGGAGGAAACAGGTACAAAAGTATCTATATCCACAGTAAAACGAGTCCCATGTCGACATAACCGGAAAGGCTGCTCAGCAAGGAAGAAGCCACTTCTCCAAAATAAAAAAGCAAGTTTGCAACTGCACTAAGATCATACTTTTTGGAGAAATGTCCTCTGGTCTGATGAAACAAAAATAGAACTGTTTTGCCATAATGACCATTGTTATGTTCAGAGGAAAAAGGAAGGACTGCAGGAAGGACCGGTGCACTTCACAAAATAGATGGCATCATGAGGTAGGAAAATCATGTGGATATATTGAAGCAACATCTCAAGTCAGGAAGTCAGTCAGTCAGGAAGTTAAAGCTTGGTTGCAAATGGGTCTTCCAAATAGACAATGACCCCAAGCATACTTCCAAATTTGTGGCAAAATGGTTTAAGGACAACAAAGTCAAGGTATTGGAGTGTCCATCACAATGCCCTGACCTCAATCCTATAGAAAACTGAAAAAGCGTGTGCGAGCAAGGATCCTATCAACCTGACTCAGTTACACCAGCTCTGTCAGGAGGAATGGGCCAAAATTCACCCAATTAATTGTGGGAAGCTTGTGGAAGGCTACACAAAACGTTTGACCCAAGTTAAACAATTTAAAGGCAATGCTACCAAATACTAATTGAGTGTATGTAAACAAAAAGGACCCACTTGGAATGTGATGAAAGAAATAAAAGCTGAAATAAATCATTCTCTCTAACATTTCACATTCTTAAAATAAAGTGGTGATCCTAACTGACCTTTGACAGGGAATTACTACTAAGATTAAATGTTAGGAATTGTGAAAACTGAGTTTAAATGTTTTTGGCTAAGGTGTATGTAAATGTCCTACTTCAACTGTAATAGCATTAAAAATAACCTTAGAAGAACCCACTAAAAAAGCGTAATAGAAACTAAGGATCCACCAATAGAGCCTAAATGCATTGAGAAGAACCCACCAATAGAATCAAAAATAACCCAAGAAGAACCCACCAATAGAACCTAAAAGCATTGAGAAGAACCCACCAATAGAATCAAAAATAACCCAAGAAGAACCCACCAATAGAACCTAAAAGCATTGAGAAGAACCCACCAATAGAATCTAAAATAGTCCAAGAACAACCCACCAATAGAACATACTCGAATTGAGAAAAACCCACTGATATAATCTAATACAGTGCATTTGGAAAGTATTCAGACCCCTTGACCTTTTCCATATTTTGTTACTTTACAGACTTATTCTAAATTTAAAAATGTTCCTCATCAATCTACACACAATACCCCCATAATGACAAAGCAAAAACAAGTTTTTAGAAATTGTAGCAAATGTATTAAAATCAGAAATCCCTTATTTACATAAGTATTTACTATGAGACTCGAAATTGAGCTCAGGTGCATCCTGATTCCAATTATTATCCTCGATGTTTCTACAACTTGATTCTAGACCACCTGTGGTAAATTCAATTGATTGGACATGATTTGGAAAGGCACACACCTGTATATATAAGGTCCCACAGTTGACAGTGCATGTCAGAGCAAAAACCAAGCCATGAGGTCGAAAGAATTGTTTGGAGAGTTCCGAGACAGGATTGTGTTGAGGCACAGATCTGGGGAAGGGTACCAATAAATGTCTGCAGCATTGAAGGTCCCCAAGAACACAGTGGCCTCCATCATTCTTCAATGGAACAAGTTTGGAACCACCAAGGCTCTTCCTAGTGCTGGCCGCCAGGCCAAACTGAGCAATCAGGGAGAAGGGCATTGGTCAGGGAGGTGACCAAGAACCCGATGATCACTCTGACAGAGCTCCAGAACCTTCCAGAAGGACAACCATCAGCACTCCACCAATCAGGGATTTATAGTAGAGAGGCTAGACAGAAGCCACTCTTCAGTAAAAGGCACATTGGAGTTTGCCAAAAGGCACCTAAAGTCTCACGACCATGAGAAACAACATTCTCTGGTCTTATGAAACCAAGATTGATTTTTTTGGCCTCAATCAATCAATCAAATGTATTTATAAAGCCCTTCTTACATCAGCTGATGTCACAAAGTGCTGTACAGAAACCCAGCCTAAAACCCCAAACAGCAAGCAATGCAGGTGGCTAGGAAAAACTCCCTAGAAAGGCCAGAACCTAAGAAGAAACATAGAGAGGAACCAGGCTATGAGGTGTGGCCAGTCCTCTTCTGGCTGTGCCGGATGGAGATTATAACAGAACATGGCCAAGATGTTCAAATTTTCAAAGACGACCAGCAGGGTCAAATAATAATAATAATCACAGTGGTTTTCAGCACCTCAGGAGTAAATGTCAGTTGGCTTTTCATAGCCGATCATTCAGAGTATCTCTACCGCTCCTGCTGTCTCTAGAGAGTTGAAAACAGCAGGTCTAGGACAGGTAGCACGTCCGGTGAACAGGTCAGGGTTCCATAGCCTCAGGCAGAACTGGAGCAGCAGCACAACCAGGAGCACAACCAGCAGCACAACCAGGTGGACTGAGGACAGCAAGGAGTCATCAGGCCAGGTAGTCCTGAGGCATGGTCCTAGGGCTCAGGTCCTCCGAGAGAGAGAAAGAAAGAATTCGAGAGAGCATACTTAAATTCACACAGGACACCGGATAAGACAGATATGACACACTGACCCTAGCTCCCGACACATAAACTACTGCAGCATCAATACTGGAGGCTGAGACAGGAGGGGTCAGGAGACACTGTTTGGCCTGAATTCGAAGCGTCACATCTGGAGGAAACCTGGTAGCATCCCTATGGTGATGCATGGGGTTGGCATCATCATGCTGTGGGGATGTTTTTCAGTGGCAGGGACTGGGAGACTAGTCAGGATTGGGGGAAAGATGAACAGAGCAACGTACAGAGAGATCATTGATGGAAACCTGCTCAGGACCTCAGACTGGGGCGAAGGTTCACCTTCCAATAGGACAACGACCCTAAGCACACAGCCAAGACAACGCAGGAGTGGCTTCGGGACAAGTCTCTGAATGTCCTTGATTGGCCCAGCCAGAGCCCAGACTTGAACCCGATCAAACATCTCTGGAGAGACCTGATAATAGCTGTGCAGTGACGCTCCCCATCCAATCTGACAGAGCTTGAGAGGATCTGAAGATAAAAATGGTAGAAACTCCCCAAATACAGTCAGTGGTGGATAAAGTACCCAACTGTCATACTTGAGGAAAAGTAAAGATACCTTAATAGAAAATGACAAGTAAAATTCACCCATTAAATTCCTACTTGAGTAAAAGTATAAAAGTATTTGGTTTAAAATACACTTAAGTATCAAAATTAAAAGTATAAATCATTTCAAATTCCTTATATTAAGCAAACCAGCACCATTTTCTTGTTTTTTAAATTAATGGATAGCCAGGGACACACCGCACACTCCAACACTCAGACATCATTTACAAACAAAGCATGTTTGTTTAGTGAGTCCGTTTAGTGCGTGAATTGGAATATTTTCCTGTCCTGCTAAGCATTGAAAATGTAACGAATACTTTTGGGTGTCAAGAAAAATGTGTGGAGTAAAAAGTACAATATTAGTCAAAAATATGAATAGAAAAGTAAAGTACAGATACTTAAGTAGTATTTTTACTTAAGTACTTTACACCTCTGAATACAGGTGTGCCAAACGTGCTTCAAAAACCTACTGCGTAAAGGTTCTGAATATTTCTGTAAATGTGATATTTCAGTATATACAGTATGTATTTTTATAAACATTTGTAAAACATTTAAATATATATATTTTTTTTGCTTTGTCATTATGGGGTATTGTGTGTAGATTGATGATGGAAAATAAACAATTTAATCCATTTTTGAATAAGGCTGTAACGTAACAAAATTTGGAAAAAGTCCAGGGGTCTGAATACTTTCAGAATGCACTGTATAACCTACGAATAGAACCTAGTATAACCTAAGAACCCACCAACAAAACCTAGTATAACCTAAGAAGAACCCACCAATATACTTTAATATAACCTAAGAGCTCACCAATAGAACCTAATGTAGTTGAACTGGTGTAATGTCATCAATGTTGTCATTACATTTAGCCGCTTGCTTTTCATTCTCCCTGCTTTCACCTCTCCAATTGGTCTGCCTTTAGGAGCAGCTCTCCCCTCAGTGGTTATACCAAGATGGTGCTTTGAAAATGGATATAAATTGTATCTAATCTTTGTCGAACTATACCTTTATGCCATCTCTAAAATACTTTTTGTATGATGTCTGTAATGTTTAATGAACTCTTGCACCCATACTTCTGTACATGCATATAATATTTAGTGAATATGGCACTGAGACACCTTCAAGATTTAAGAGGATTGGAGCTATTTATAAAGTAATGTTAGATAGTCTGTGTATGTAAAAGGATCACATTTTAAAATGGATTGTATTAATTGACTTGCATCCATTTATGTGTTATTTATAACAATAGTTCCTTTTCTTTACTTTGTGTTCATGAGATGCAATTCTTAAAACTTAGCAAAGGCACTTCATGGGAGCTGTAAGCTAAGTCAGAGATGGTAATCATGATAGAGGGAAATTAGTCAACAGACTGCTAATTCATCGTTACAACGAGAGAACTTTTCAATTATAGGTAACTGACTCACGACAAGCAGAGCAGGGGTATTCAGCCATAATCCACACTGTGTGTGTGAGAGAGAGGGTTGCAACCTAAATGCCACCCTATTTCCTATATAATGCACTACTTTTGACCATATAGGGAATAGGGTGTAATTTGAGACTCTACCTATATATCTGTATAGTGTAGGATTCTAAGGCTTCCTGTTGTATTTGGAGATGCTCCAGGAAGGAGCAGGCCTGTGGATTCAGTATCAATTAACTCTAGTAATAGTTAGTAAGAGTATAAAAGAGAGCATATGATTATATAAAATGTATAACAGAGTATAAGATTGAACAAGAGAGTAGAGTATTGCAGGTTGTATAAAACAACTGATCATAGATGTTTCAATAAGCTTGTAATAAATTATGACAGAAAGTTTATATTGGTATTTTTTAATATTGTAAAAATGACAACGTTTTTGTGAATGCAAACAGTCCAGACATGATACATACTTTATATCTTGTCCACATATAAAGTATACACTATAAATACATTTATAGACATAATTATATATATATATATAATATATACACACATATATTAGAGAGAGAGAGAGAGACATTAAATTACTGTTTGACAGAATCACACAACTACAAACAATATCACAGTATTATTCCTGTCTGCTGTCACATTCTAGAATGTACTGTCTCGGGTTCTAGTTGGGTAACAATCACATAAGAAGCAAATTGACTAATCGTGACTTCGTCCCAAATAGCACCCTATTCCCTTTACAGTGCACTTCTCCATTAGGGCTCTGCTTAACAGTAGCACACTATATAGGGAATAGAGGACCATTTGGGACACGTGTATTGTATTAACTATAGCAGGGGAAGTTGGGCCAATGCCACATCACTTAAGGATTTTTCTTTGCACCAAAACAACGCCAAGAATGGATACATATAATAATTAAGATGAAAAACCCTATGCAGATCTAATGTAGACTATATACAAGTCTGCTGCATCTTGATTCTTGTTTCTATACCTTATGTTGCCCAGGAGTAGGCTCAAGCTGTATGGGAAAGACCCCGACTGGACAATGTTTTAGATCTAGCCTGAGAGCCAGTCTGTTTGTGCTAGCATGCCAACTCTTTGTCATGCCAATGTTTGGCTTGACAATGACAGCAATGGAGAATGGAGTTAGCGAGACCAAGCACTGATCTGGGAATAGGCTAATGTTTTAGAGCTTTAGATGTAGCAGCCTATCATACACAGCTGACAGTCTTAGAGGTGTACAATCATAACCTAATGCTTACTGCACTAAAAGATCAGACATATTCCTCAATGCTGAATTGAATTGAATAAAGATTTACCAACTCATGTTTTGAATCTTGTTTGCCTGGTTAGGTTGAATATAGCTAGAACATTTCAAAATACATATTTTATTCAGACATTTTCCATTTCATGATACATTGAAACATCCTCAATGAAATGTTCAATTCAATACAACTTTATCCCTTAAGGGACTATGAAGAATATCTTGTCACCATAAAAGGGAGGATGACAGTGTCTACTCAATTGGCTCAGTAGCCACTGCCTATAGGCAGGTGCATTTCCTGTGTTCTGCTGCAGTCTCTATGGCCTTGAAATTCCCTCACAGTGCTCCACAGAGAGACTAGTATTATAGTAGCTAGCACACAGGACAGCACATATGACTCTGGGTGTACTGTACTGGTATATTAAGTCAGGTAGGAGTTATATTTTGTCTATGCATTCACTCATTGACTATGTACGGAGATAATCAGCGAGAAATGTAAATATAGCTGCAACTAGAAGTTGCTTCACTACTTGAAATCCGGTTGTAGAATGAATAATTGTACTAATGTAGGTCTCTTACCATTCACACAAATATATCATTGCTTGAAGCAACCCCCATAATATTCAAAAGCTGGAGAAGTACACAACATGACCAAAAGTATGTGGACATCTGCTTGTCGAACATCTCATTCCGACATCATGGGCATTAATATGGAGTTGGTCCCCCTTTATCTGCTATAACAGCCTCCAATCTTCTGGGAAGGCTTTCCACTAGATGTTGAACATTGCTGTGGGGACTAGCTTCCATTCAGCCACAAAATAATTAGTGATGTCGGGCACTGTTGTTGGGCGATTAGGCCTGGCTCGCAGGCTTTCAAATTCATCCCAAAGGTGTTCCATAGGGTTGAGATCAGGGCTCTGTGCAGGACAATGAAGTTCTTCCACACCAATCTCAACAAACCATTTCTGTATGGACTTCGCTTTGTGCACGGGGGCATTGTTATGCTGAAACAGGAAAGGGCCTTCCCCAAACTGTTGACACAAATTTAGAAGCATAGAATCATCTAGAATGTCATTGTATGCTGTAGCGTTCCCTTCACTGAAACTAAGGGGCCTAGCCCAAACCATGATAAACAGCCCCAGACCATTATTCCTCCTCCGCCAAACTTTACCGTTGGCGCTATGCATTTGGGCAGGTAGCGTTCTCCTGGCATCCATCAAACCCAGATTTGACTGTCGGACTGCCAGATGGTGAAGCGTGATTCATCACTCCAGAGAACGCATTTCCACTGCTCCAGAGTCCAATGGTGGCAAGCTTTACATCACTCCAGCCACTTGGCATTGAGCATTAGGTTGTGTGCGGCTGCTCGGCCATGGAAACCCATTTCATGAATCTCCCGATGAACAGTTATTGTGCTGTCGTTGTTTCGAGGCAGTTTGAAACTCGGTGGTAAGTGTTGCAACTGAGGACAGATTATTTTTTCTGCGCCGTGCGCTATAGCACTCAACGGTCCCGTTCTGTGAGCTTGTGTGGCCGTTTGCGGCTGAGCCGTTGTTGCTCCTAGATGTTTCCACTTCACAATAACAGCACTTACAGTTGACCGGGGCAGCGCTAACAGGGCAGAAATTTAACGAACGGACTTGTTGGAAAGGTGGCATCCTATGTCGGTGCCATGTTGAAAGTCACTGAGCTCTTCAGTAAGGCCATTCTACTGCCAATGTTTGTCAATGGAGTGCTCAATTTGATTTACCTGTCAGCAGCGGGTGTGACTGAAAAAGCCAAATCCACTATTTGAAGGGGTGTCCACATACACTATATATATATGTATGTTGGCTCGTCCGGGCTGTCAAAGCAAAGTTCTGCGGGCTGCTATTATGTTTATCAAGCAATATGCCAATGCTTCTCCCCAGTGGTTGTAAATGGTATTGCAATGATATTATTATAATTGACATACATTACAATGTTACAGTATTACTATCAAAGTCTTCCAGTTTAGTTCAGGGGACCTTGTACTAAATTATGCACTAGCCTCTCAGACATGTTTCTTGAACCACCCAGATAGTTTGTAACATCAATAGAGGATCAGCAGCAGTCCAATCCACCCATCCCTCAATGACTAAAGTGTTTACTGATATGCCTTTCAATCATTTCATGTCCTAATGTAACAGACTAAAAGATCAGCATTTTCTTTGAAGCAACTTTATTAGAGCTTTAGTACGTGAACGTGTATTGTTTGGGATAAATTACTTCCAAGCATAGAATTCTGATCAAATACACTGGTATTAATATATATTGAGAAATAATAGATAACCCTACTATAGAGTAACAAAATCAACAACAAGTGTAACAACAACAACGCCAACAAATGAGTTTGCATCATGACAGTGTCAACGCTGTACTGGAAAGTGGGACAAAAAAACAAGACTATAGCTTCGACAGGAAGAGGAAATAGCAAATCAAATCAATTACATACTATTCCTGAACAGAGACTAAATGAAGAGGAATAACTTTCCAATGGTTGATCATCACAGCCCAACTACTGTAACTGTACTGCTAGCTACAGCCCAACTACTGTAACTGTACTGCTAGCTACAGCCCAACTACTGTAACTGTACTGCTAACTACAGCCCAACTACTGTAACTGTACTGCTAACTACAGCCCAACTACTGTAACTGTACTGCTAGCTACAGCCCAACTACTGTAACTGTACTGCTAGCTACAGCTCAACTGTACTGCTGTAACTGTACTGCTAGCTACAGCCCAACTACTGTAACTGTACTGCTAGCTACAGCCCAACTACTGTAACTGTACTGCTAGCTACAGCCCAACTACTGTAACTGTACTGCTAACTACAGCCCAACTACTGTAACTGTACTGTTAGCTACAGCCCAACTACTGTAACTGTACTGCTAACTACAGCCCAACTACTGTAACTGTACTGCTAACTACAGCCCAACTACTGTAACTGTACTGCTAACTACAGCCCAACTACTGTAACTGTACTGCTAGCTACAGCTACATGAGCACTAGTACAGAGTGGCTTCACATTGGCATTTTCAAAGTCAGAATATTCACCAGGAATAGAAACATTGATACAGTATGGCATATATTCTACAAACTACTGATTGCATTACGAGGAAGATGGTGATGATGTTGGTGATGAAGATGATGTCCAAATTATACAATTGTGAGTTTCAAAAATATTTGTATTTTTGCTCATTGTTCCTGAAACGTTTACAAGCAATGAGATAAAAGCTACATGCTAAACCACTAAAAACAGACCTGGCTTTTCAAATACCTTGGTTAAATGCTTGGGAATGTATTTGAGTCAGTTATTTCAGTGTTCAAATACATTCCAAGTGTATTTCCAAGTTCATTCCAATATTCAGCTAGTTGTTTTTTTCAAATAAATGTTATATGAATACTTTTATGAAATGTATTGAAAGGTCTGTTGGAAAGACTGGAATCTTACACTATGATTGGCTTCCTTTTTAAGAAAGTGCAACAATGGCATCCTGAGACGGCAGTTTACATCCACTGCTCATATAGTATCAACAGTCATCCATCACAGACTCAATCTCTACTCTTCCCTTCAATCTGACAAACAAATTGAAATTATATTATTACTATACAGTCATCAGGGTTTATGTACAGTAGGTAAAACATGGTGTTTTTTGGTAGTATGGCTTTAAATGATCTTATTTCATGCTATTAAGAAATTCTAACTGAATACATGACTTTGATATATTTGAAATAGATAAGACAATAAAGAAAATGGCTCTATGTGTAGAGTAGAAGGGGTTTGGTATGGACGGTCCTGAGTAGAATATGCCGGCTGAGGGAGTTTGGAGGTTAGGGGAGTTAGTTAAGAGAAGGACAGCTAGTTAAGAGAGGGACAGCTAGTTAAGAGAAGGACAGCTAGTTAAGAGAAGGACAGCTAGTTAAGAGAGGGACAGCTAGTTAAGAGAAGGACAGCTAGTTAAGAGAAGGACAGCTAGTTAAGTGAAAGACAGCTAGTTACGAGAAAGACATATAGTTAAGAGAGGGACAGCTAGTTAAGAGAGGGACAGCTAGTTAAGAGAAGGACAGCTAATTAAGAGAAGGACAGATAATTAAGAGAGGGACAGCTAGTTAAGAGAAGGACAGCTAGTTAAGAGAAGGACAGCTAGTTAAGTGAAAGACAGCTAGTTAAGAGAGGGACAGATAGCTAGTTAAGAGAGGGACAGATAGCTAGTTAAGAGACAGATAGCTAGTTAAGAGACAGATAGCTAGTTAAGAGAGGGACTGCTACAGCCAGGGGGTTCTGCTTAAACCTCTGCTTGTTTATCCAAGTCTTTGAGAGTTTAAAGAAGGCTTGTAGGGGTGAAGATATTGGTTGATCCTGCAGAGAGAGACTGGGAGAGACAGAGAGAGAGAATTAGAGTAGTTGAATAACTTGGAAATTATCAAATAATTAACATATCATTGAAGACTTGATTCATCTGCTAAATTAAAGTAGAGTAGGCCTTCAGTTCCAAATGGGAATGATAGACAGAAATACACAGACAGCAGAAATCCCATATAAAGACATGGGTTCAGCTTTTAGTCCAGGAAAGAGTATCATATTCACGGAAATATAAAATCTCTGCATCAGTCACCATGATATGCACAGCAGAAATCGACCATAGGTGCTGCTCCTCTAAACCATGTCAAACGGCAGACATAAAACGATGGAGGTGCAAAAAGGCCCAATAAAAATAACATGTGAAGAAATGTTTCAATGGCATACAGTGTCTGAGGAAAAATAAATATTTATCCATCCAGTCAATATTAACCCCTCTGTCAAACCTTTGACAAGCAATCATACAAGAAGTGCTTCAACGGAGAGTTTGATATTGAATGGATGGACAGAGATATTGTTTTCTCAAAGACTAAATTCTCCACAGAAAAGGGGAGATTTTGACAACTGTCTACATCACAGGAGGCTGGTGGTACCTTCATTGGGGAGAACTGGCTTGTGGTAATGACGGGCGGCATCAGTAGAATGGTATCAAATACATTAAACACATGGTTTCCATAGTTTCCAGGTGTTAGATGCAATTCTATTAGCTCCATTCCAGCCATCATTATGAGCCGTCCTCCCCTCAGCAGCCTCCTGTGGTCTAGATGTAGCATACCAAGGACAGATACAAAGAGTGCACACAAGATAACAGCACCACAGACCAAGTATACAATGACACGGAGAGAATAGAGGTGGGAACATGAAACAACCGACTGAACCATGGAACAACAGGATGGATCACAAAGAGGGGAGTCACAGTGTGGATCTCCATGGGTCCAACTGACTGAACCATGGAACAACAGGATGGATCACAAAGAGGGGAGTCACAGTGTGGATCCCCATGGGTCCAATTGACTGACCCATGGAACAACAGGATGGATCACAAAGAGGGGAGTCACAGTGTGGATCCCCATGGGTCCAACTGACTGAACCATGGAACAACAGGATGGATCACAAAGAGGGGAGTCACAGTGTGGATCCCCATGGGTCCAACCAACAACCATGGAACAACAAGATGGATCACAAAGAGGGGAGTCACAGTGTGGATCTCCATGGGTCCAACTGACTGAACCATGGAACAACAGGATGGATCACAAAGAGGGGAGTCACAGTGTGGATCTCCATGGGTCCAACTGACTGAACCATGGAACAACAGGATGGATCACAAAGAGGGGAGTCACAGTGTGGATCCCCATGGGTCCAATTGACTGACCCATGGAACAACAGGATGGATCACAAAGAGGGGAGTCACAGTGTGGATCCCCATGGGTCCAACCAACAACCATGGAACAACAGGATGGATCACAAAGAGGGGAGTCACAGTGTGGATCTCCATGGGTCCAACCAACAACCATGGAACAACAAGATGGATCACAAAGAGGGGAGTCACAGTGTGGATCTCCATGGGTCCAACTGACTGAACCATGGAACAACAGGATGGATCACAAAGAGGGGAGTCACAGTGTGGATCTCCATGGGTCCAACCAACAACCATGGAACAACAAGATGGATCACAAAGAGGGGAGTCACAGTGTGGATCTCCATGGGTCCAACCAACAACCATGGAACAACAAGATGGATCACAAAGAGGGGAGTCACAGTGTGGATCTCCATGGGTCCAACTGACTGAACCATGGAACAGCAGGATGGATCACAAAGAGGGGAGTCACAGTGTGGATCTCCATGGGTCCAACTGACTAGACCATGGAACAACAGGATGGATCACAAAGAGGGGAGTCACAGTGTGGATCCCCATGGGTCCAACTGACTGACCCATGGAACAACAGGATGGATCACAAAGAGGGGAGTCACAGTGTGGATCCCCATGGGTCCAACCAACAACCATGGAACAACAGGATGGATCACAAAGAGGGGAGTCACAGTGTGGATCTCCATGGGTCCAACCAACAACCATGGAACAACAAGATGGATCACAAAGAGGGGAGTCACAGTGTGGATCTCCATGGGTCCAACCAACAACCATGGAACAACAGGATGGATCACAAAGAGGGGAGTCACAGTGTGGATCTCCATGGGTCCAACCAACAACCATGGAACAACAGGATGGATCACAAAGAGGGGAGTCACAGTGTGGATCTCCATGGGTCCAACTGACTGAACCATGGAACAACAGGATGGATCACAAAGAGGGGAGTCACAGTGTGGATCCTCATGGGTCCAACCAACAACCATGGAACAACAGGATGGATCACAAAGAGGGGAGTCACAGTGTGGATCTCCATGGGTCCAACTGACTGAACCATGGAACAGCAGGATGGATCACAAAGAGGGGAGTCACAGTGTGGATCTCCATGGGTCCAACTGACTAGACCATGGAACAACAGGATGGATCACAAAGAGGGGAGTCACAGTGTGGATCTCTATGGGTCCAACCAACAACCATGAAACAACAGGATGGATAACAAAGAGGGGAGTCACAGTGTGGATCTCCATGGGTCCAACTGACTGAACCATGGAACAACAGGATGGATCACAAAGAGGGAGTCACAGTGTGGATCTCCATGGGTCCAACCAACAACCATGGAACAACAGGATGGATAACAAAGAGGGGAGTCACAGTGTGGATCTCCATGGGTCCAACCAACAACCATGAAACAACAGGATGGATAACAAAGAGGGGAGTCACAGTGTGGATCTCCATGGGTCCAACCAACAACCATGGAACAACAGGATGGATAACAAAGAGGGGAGTCACAGTGTGGATCTCCATGGGTCCAACCAACAACCATGAAACAACAAGATGGATCACAAAGAGGGGAGTCACAGTGTGGATCTCCATGGGTCCAACTGACTGAACCATGGAACAACAGGATGGATCACAAAGAGGGGAGTCACAGTGTGGATCTCCATGGGTCCAACTGACTGAACCATGAAACAACAGGATGGATCACAAAGAGGGGAGTCACAGTGTGGATCCCCATGGATCCAACTGACTGAACCATGGAACAACAAGATGGATCACAAAGAGGGGAGTCACAGTGTGGATCTCCATGGGTCCAACCAACAACCATGGAACAACAGGATGGATCACAAAGAGGGGAGTCACAGTGTGGATCTCCATGGGTCCAACCAACAACCATGGAACAACAGGATGGATCACAAAGAGGGGAGTCACAGTGTGGATCTCCATGGGTCCAACCAACAACCATGGAACAACAGGATGGATCACAAAGAGGGGAGTCACAGTGTGGATCTCCATGGGTCCAACTGACTGAACCATGGAACAACAGGATGGATCACAAAGAGGGGAGTCACAGTGTGGATCCCCATGGGTCCAACCAACAACCATGAAACAACAGGATGGATAACAAAGAGGGGAGTCACAGTGTGGATCTCCATGGCTCCAACTGACTGAACCATGGAACAACAGGATGGATCACAAAGAGGGGATTCACAGTGTGGATCTCCATGGGTCCAACCAACAACCATGGAACAACAGGATGGATAACAAAGAGGGGAGTCACAGTGTGGATCTCCATGGGTCCAACCAACAACCATGAAACAACAGGATGGATAACAAAGAGGGGAGTCACAGTGTGGATCTCCATGGGTCCAACCAACAACCATGGAACAACAGGATGGATAACAAAGAGGGGAGTCACAGTGTGGATCTCCATGGGTCCAACCAACAACCATGAAACAACAGGATGGAGGAGGGATCCCTATGGGTCCTGGTCAAAAGTAGTTCACTGTAGAAGGAATATGTTTCCATTTGGGACACAACACAGGGGACTAAGAGTCCTGGGCCAGTGGAGGGTACGCGGTGAGAGGAGACTGAGAGAGGGGCTTCACATCACAACGACCATCTCTACTTTTCAGTGTGTGTTCTCATTCTGCGGGGGCAGGCTCTGGTTCCTCAGGGGCAGCGTTGGGGTCCAGGAAGTCAGGGTGCTGCAGCTCCTTTAGGTATTTGGTGGGAGTGAGCATGTGGGTGGAGCCTATGGAGGGAGTGGGACAAATGCTGCATGCTCATTTCACATTGTATCTCAATAAGTCTGTTTTCTGGGTGAGGTCTTGGGTTCCTCTGAAAGATAAATGTTAATGACAAAAATGGCAGTCCAATAACGAGCAAAAATAACATGGCTATATACAGGGAGTATCAACACAGAGTCGACTGTGTCCTATGTCTGACCCTGCATGGTATCCATTCCCTGTTGTCACAACAGCACATATATCCTGTCTCTGATGTTTTCTCAGAAACACCATCTGATCTGAGCACACAAAGCAGATTCCATCCAGCAGCAGCTGAGTCAGTCACAGTGGAATAGAACTATAGGATATCAACAGTATATTCTAATCATTTCCTAAGTATCGCCATGCCAGGATGATTCAGGGTATTTAGATGGAGAAGATATCTCCCTTTTCCCTGAAATATAGTTCTGATTGTACACCCTATGCCTGCTCCCTACTAGGTGTACAATGTATATCCAGGTAGAATGTACATAAAAGGGCTACGTGGTGCATTCAACGTCAGACGTACAGTTATGACCATGACATTTCACCCCAACCATGCCGCCAACTCACCAATGATGGCCTCCCATTTGCCATTGGCCTGTGTGACTTCGTAGACGCAGCGCATCTCGCTAAAGGTCATGCCTCCGATGATGAAGACGATGACCCGAGGACCAGTCTTCATCTCTGTGGGGCCCTTGTTCTTGTGCCAGTTTCCGTACCGGGCACTGTAATGACAGGGCAGGACATTCAAGTAGCACTTTAGATGGGGTTGGGTTCTGTAAATATGAAATGTACTTATTTATGTCGCTGAGGGAGAGAGGGGAATGTATAACATTTACATTCTGTTCAGATATGTTATTGTTAGCATTCAGGGATCCTTTGGGAGGAAAAAGGACAAAGTCTGGTGCGAGTCAACATGACAGCTGTGAGTTGGGGAGGAGTGAGCACTTTGGGGCAGAGGTCAGGTCAGATGAAGTAAGGAAGAGCAACAGAGATGCATTGGCTGCTCAGATGTGTAGGAGGAGACTCAGCATAAGAGAAAGGGTTAAATATCAGTGCTCGTGTGAATATGTCTTTTGTCTTATGCAGATGTATTGACCCAATGGGTGAATGAACTTGGATGGAGCTTTCATAGTGTCCGGCAATTTCTTGACTACAGCCACTTTCTTGTTGAAAGTCAACAGACATGCAGTTGACATGTTATTGATAGTCTGTTGATAGTTTGTAGTGTAGAACAGATGAACTGTCCAATTAAATATTGAGGCCGTTCCTACCTCCACTAGAAGCTAAAATGAATAATACCAGTAAGTCATTGGAAACTCAGAAGTGACAGACTACAGAAGGGATGTACAATTCATATAGTTTATTTGCATACCTTGATGGAGCGCTGGAGTGGGTGGAGGCAGTTCGTTGGGAGATGTAGGGGTACTGCTTTGGATCCAGTTTGTCCTCAATGGCATCCTGAGGAGAAACAAAACTGGGTCAGTGAACTAACCCTAACCCCATATCCACACCCTAGCTTGACCCTAACCCTAGCTTCATGTCCACACCCTAGCTTCATGTCCACACCCTAGCTTAATGTCCACACCCTAGCTTCATGTCCACACCCTAGCTCAACCCTAACCCTAGCTTCATGTCCACACCCTAGCTCAACCCTAACCCTAGCTTCATGTCCACACCCTGGCTCAACCCTAACCCTAGCTTCATGTCCACACCCTGGCTCAACCCTAACCCTAGCTTCATGTCCACACCCTGGCTCAACCCTAACCCTAGCTTCATGTCCACACCCTAGCTCAACCCTAACCCTAGCTTCATGTCCACACTCTAGCTCAACCCTAACCCTAGCTTCATGTCCACACCCTAGCTTCATGTCCACACCCTAGCTTCATGTCCACACCCTAGCTCAACCCTAACCCTAGCTTCATGTCCACACCCTAGCTCAACCCTAACTCTAGCTTCATGTCCACACTCTCTAGCTCAACCCTAACCCTAGCTTCATGTCCACACCCTAGCTTCATGTCCACACCCTAGCTTCATGTCCACACCCTAGCTCAACCCTAACCCTAGCTTCATGTCCACACCCTAGCTCAACCCTAACCCTAGCTTCATGTCCACACCCTAGCTTCATGTCCACACCCTAGCTTCATGTCCACACCCTAGCTCAACCCTAACCCTAGCTTCATGTCCACACCCTAGCTCAACCCTAACCCTAGTTTCATGTCCACACCCTAGCTCAACCCTAACCCTAGTTTCATGTCCACACCCTAGCTCAACCCTAACCCTAGCTTCATGTCCACACCCTAGCTCAACCCTAACCCTAGCTTCATGTCCACACCCTAGCTCAAACCTAACCCTAGCTTCATGTCCACACCTTAGCTCAACCCTAACCCTAGCCTCATGTCCACACCCTAGCTCAACCCTAACCCTAGCTTCATGTCCACACCCTAGCTCAACCCTAACCCTAGCTTCATGTCCACACCCTAGCTCAAACCTAACCCTAGCTTCATGTCCACACCCTAGCTCAACCCTAACCCTAGCCTCATGTCCACACCCTAGCTCAACCCTAACCCCATGTCTACACCCTAGCTTCATGTCCACATCCCAGTTCAACCCTAACCCTAGCTTCATGTCCACATCCCAGTTCAACCCTAACCCTAAAAGCTAGAGACCACTCTTTTCCTGTCAGTCTTAACTTAGTATCCACCCACACTAAACTACTGTAGGATAGACCCTACTTTCTAATCAAATCCAATATATAACAGTTTAGGATAGCAGACTGGACATGCCTCCATGATGTCCTTGATAAGAGGGGTCCATCGGGATAGCTGGTAGGTCTGCTCACTCACTCTCTCCTTCCGGTCAGTCTTCTTCACCTTGCGGGTCGGATTCCCCTAGAAAATGTATCATTATTATTATTTTATTAGGAATGCTGTTCATTACATAAGGACTCTCAAAGTGCTTAGAGTAGATGACTGATGCACTCAAATACTCTTCAGTTGGACACAGACAGCATATAACCACCGAGGATATCTTATTTATGCCACTATTCAAAGATGGATCCCCAATCCACGTTAAAGTGTTTCTACTCAATTGTGTGAGAGAGTTGTGTGATGGTTCAACAATGGTTCATATTCATTGGAGCACAATGTAGCAAAACGTTTTGCAACAGAAAATAAAAACAAGTGTTTCTTATTGGACAAATTAGTTTGTAGTACCTCCCTGTTCAGTCAGTTTTCTTCCGCTCGGTGCCTAATGAATACATGTCCTGGTGTTACTATGTTCCTATAGGAGCTAACCTCTGAGATGATGGGCATGCCCATATGGGCCATGTTGGAGATGATGTCACTGTCCTCGGGAGGGATGTTAGCATGCTGGAGGAGCTTACACAGGTTCTCCTCCGAAACACCTGACACATGCACAAACACAGACACATGCACCGAAAACACACACACACACATGCAGAAACATGCACACACCCAGATCAAAGCTTGATGATTAGCTGATGACTTGAATCAGCTGTGTAGTGCTAGGAAACCCTGCATTAGTACATAGTATTGTACATAGTAAACTACAGACACACAGAAAAGGGATTGATCTCTCACCGTTCTTCATAAAGATATAGAGGAGGATGATGCGAATCTTGTCAAAGACAGTGACGTCTTTGTCCAGCAGGACGGGCACGATGGCCCTCATGGGGTCCTTGATCTTCTCCCCCTCTGCGTCCGTACCCATCGCTAGGTCCTGGGGTAGGGAAAGGGGCAAAGACAGACAGAGGGGTACAGGGTTTCATTTTATTTTATATTTTTATTTAACCTTTATTTAACTAGGTAAGTCAGTTAAGAGCAAATAGTATTTACAATGACGGCCTACACCGGCCAAAGCCTAACCCGGACGATGCTGGGCCAATTGTGCGCCACCCTTTCGGACTCCCAACCCCGAGTAGCGCAGATGGTTAGATATGGTAGTGATGGTTAGATATGGATTAGATGGTTAGATATACACTGAGTGGACAAAACATTAAGAACAACTTCCTAATATTGAGTAGCACCCCCACATTGGCCAGTAGAACATCCTCAATTTGTCGGGGCATGGACTCTACAAGGTGTCGAAAGCGTTCCACAGGGATCGTTGTGTATAGTATCATTGTGTATAGTATAGTATCAGTGTGTATAGTATCATTGTGTATAATATCAGTGTGTTTAGTATAGTGTCAGTGTGTATAGTATCATTGTGTATAGTATCAGTGTGTATAGTATAGTATCATTGTGTATATATATTTGATGAGTGACATCAACAAGGGATCATAGCTTTCACCTGGATTCACCTGTTCAGTGTATGTCATGGAAAGAGCAGGCATTCTTAATATTATGTGCACTCAGTGTATACCCGGAGTACCCATTTAATACAAGTGTACTCCAATTCACTGGAGCTCCTACAAATATCATCAAGTTGTACAAGTCCACTCTGTGCCGATTGGTCTCAGCAATCAGCACCTGTAAATTCTCTGGCCTTCATTTTCAAGCGTCTCATAGTCTTTGGTCTTTGAACCGAGGAGGGTACTGAACATAGACCACAGGTACATTGTGTTACCTGCTCCACACGACACAGCTTGTCCACAGTGCCCTGATAGCGGTTCATACAGTCCTCAGCCAGGTGGAGGTGGGTGGAGTACTGAAACACAGGGAGAAGTGTACACACGCAGGTGGTCAGCGGTAAAGTCACAAGACTGTAGTCGGTTAAGTGTGCATACTATGTCAACATCCCAAATGGCACCCTATTCCTTATATAGTGCGCTACACTTGACCAAGGCCAAAAATGTGTACTATTAGAGAGAATAAATAGATAGCCATTTGGGATGCAGACTATAAACATGTATAGTATCAGTGCGTATAATATCAGTGTGTATAGTATCATTGTGTATGGTATCATTGTGTATAGTATAGTATCAGTGTGTATATTTTCATTGTGTATAGTATCATTGTGTATAGTATAGTATCAGTGTGTATAGTATCAGTGTGTATAGTATCAGTGTGTATAGTATCATTGTGTATAGTATAGTATCATTGTGTATAGTATCATTATGTATAGTATCATTGTGTATAGTGTCATTGTGTATAGTATCATTGTGTATAGTATAGTATCATTTTGTATAGTATCATTGTGTATAGTGTATTGTATCAGTGTGTATAGTGTCATTGTGTATAGTATCATTGTGTGTAGTGTATTGTATCAGTGTGTATAGTGCCATTGTGTATAGTATCATTGTGTACAGTATAGTATCAGTGTGTATAGTGCCATTGTGTATAGTATCATTGTGTACAGTATAGTATCAGTGTGTGTAGTATCCTTGTGTATAGGATCAGTGCGTATAGTAGCTGTGCGTATAGCATCATTGTGTATAGTAGCAGAGCGTATAGTATCATTGCGTATAGTAGCCGTGCGTATAGTAGCCGTGCGTATAGTAGCCGTGCGTATAGTAGCAGTGCGTATAGTAGCAGTGCGTATAGTAGCAGTGCGTATAGTAGCAGTGCGTATAGTATCAGTGCGTATAGTAGCCGTGCGTATAGTAGCCGTGCGTATAGTAGCAGTGCGTATATTATCAGTGCGTATAGTATCAGTGCGTATAGTAGCAGTGCGTATAGTAGCCGTGCGTATAGTAGCCGTGCGTATAGTAGCCGTGCGTATAGTAGCCGTGCGTATAGTAGCAGTGCGTATAGTATCATTGCGTATAGTATCATTGCGTATAGTAGCCGTGCGTATAGTACCCGTGCGTATAGTACCCCGTGCGTATAGTAGCCGTGCGTATAGTAGCAGTGCGTATAGTAGCCGTGCGTATAGTATCAGTTCGTATAGGAGCAGGGTGTATAGTATAGTATCAGTGTGTATAGAATAGTACCAGTGTGTATAATATCATTGTGTATAGTATAGTATCAGTGTGTATAGTATAGTATTAGTGTGTATAGTATCATTGTGTATAGTATAATATCATTGTGTCTAATACAGTATCAGCACGTGTAGTATCATTGTGTATAGTATCATTGTGTATAGTATAGTATCAGTATGTGTAATATCATTGTGTATAGTATAGTAGCAGTGCGTATAGTATCAGTGTGAATAGTATCATTGTGTATAGTATAGTATCAGTGTGTATAGTATCAGTGTATATAGTATCAGTGCGTATAGTATAGTACCAGTGCGTATAGTATAGTATCAGTGCGTATAGTATAGTATCATTGCGTATAGTATCATTGTGTATAGTATCAGTGTGTATAGCATCAGTGCGTATAGTATCAGTTCGTATAGTAGCAGGGTGTATAGTATAGTACCAGCGTGTATAGTATCATTGTGTATAGTATAGTATCAGTGTGTATAGTATCATTGTGTATAGTATCAGTGTGTATAGTATAGTATCATTGTGTATAGTAGCAGTGTGTATAGTATCATTGTGTATAGTAGCAGTGCGTATAGTATCAGTGTGTATAGCATAGTATCATTGTGTATAGTATCATTGTGTATAGTAGCAGTGCGTATAGTATCATTGTGTATAGTATAGTATCAGTGTGTATAGTATCAGTGCTTATAGTATCAGTGTGTATAGTATCAGAGCTTAAAGTAGCCATGTGTAGTATCATTGTGTATGGTATCAGTGCGTATAGTATCATTGTGTATGGTATCAGTGCGTATAGTATCAGTGCGTATAGTAGCCATGCGTATAGTATCAATGCGTATAGTATCAGTGCGTATAGTATCATTGCGTATAGTAGCCGTGCGTATAGTAGCCGTGCGAATAGCATCATTGTGTATAGTAGCAGTGCGTATAGTATCAGTGCGTATAGTAGCCATGCGTATAGCATCATTGTGTATAGTAGCAGTGCGTATAGTATCAATGCGTATAGTAGCCATGCGTATAGTATCAGTGCGTATAGTATCAGTGCGTATAGTATCAGTTCGTATAGTAGCAGGGTGTATAGTATAGTACCAGCGTGTATAGTATCATTGTGTATAGTATAGTATCAGTGTGTATAGTATCATTGTGTATAGTATCATTGTGTATAGTATAGTATTAATGTGTATATTATCATTGTGTATAGTATTGTATCATTGTGTATAGTATAGTATCCGTATGTGTAGAATCATTGTGTAGAGTATAGTAGCAGTGCCTATAGTATCAGTGTGTATAGTATCATTGTGTATAATATCATTGTGTATAGTATCAGTGTGTATAGTATAGTATCATTGTGTATAGTAGCAGTGTGTATAGTATCATTGTGTATAGTAGCAGTGCGTATAGTATCAGTGTGTATAGCATAGTATCATTGTGTATAGTATCATTGTGTATAGTAGCAGTGCGTATAGTATCATTGTGTATAGTATAGTATCAGTGTGTATAGTATCAGTGCTTATAGTATCATTGTGTATAGTAGCAGTGCGTATAGTATCAGTGTGTATAGCATAGTATCATTGTGTATAGTATCATTGTGTATAGTAGCAGTGCGTATAGTATCATTGTGTATAGTATAGTATCAGTGTGTATAGTATCAGTGCTTATAGTATCAGTGTGTATAGTATCAGAGCTTAAAGTAGCCATGTGTAGTATCATTGTGTATGGTATCAGTGCGTATAGTATCATTGCGTATAGTAGCCGTGCGTATAGTAGCCGTGCGTATAGTAGCCGTGCGTATAGTAGCCGTGCGTATAGTAGCCGTGCGTATAGTAGCAGTGAGTATAGTAGCCGTGCGTATAGTATCAGTTCGTATAGGAGCAGGGTGTATAGTATAGTACCAGTGTGTATAATATCATTGTGTATAGTAGAGTATCAGTGTGTATAGTATAGCATTAGTGTGTATAGTATCATTGTGTATAGTATAGTATCATTGTGTATAATACAGTATCAGCATGTGTAGTATCATTGTGTATAGTATCATTGTGTATAGTATTGTATCATTGTGTAAAGTATAGTATCAGTATGTGTAGTATAATTGTGTATAGTATAGTAGCAGTGCGTATAGTATCAGTGTGAATAGTATCATTGTGTATAGTATCAGTGTATATAGTATCAGTGCGTATAGTATAGTATCAGTGCGTATAGTATAGTATTAGTGCGTATAGTATAGTATCAGTTCGTATAGGAGCAGGGTGTATAGTATAGTACCAGTGTGTATAATATCATTGTGTATAGTAGAGTATCAGTGTGTATAGTATAGTATTAGTGTGTATAGTATCATTGTGTATAGTATAGAATCAGTGTTTATAGTATCAGTGTGTATAGTATCATTGTGTACAGTATAGTATCATTGTGTATAGTATCATTGTGTACAGTATAGTATCATTGTGTATAGTATCATTGTGTATAGTATAGTATCAGTGTGTATAGTATCATTGTGTATAGTATCAGTGTGTATAGTATCATTGTGTATAGTATCAGTGTGTATAGTATAGTATCATTGTGTATAGTATCAGTGTGTATAGTATCAGTGTGTATAGTATCATTGTGTAAAGTATAGTATCAGTGTGTATAGTATCATTGTGTATAGTATCATTGCGTATAGTATCATTGTGTAAAGTATAGTATCAGTGAGTATAGTATCAGTGTGTATAGTATCAGTGTGTATAGTATCATTGCTGAAGCCTCAGAATCCCGTATTTTTCAGGGGAGTCAACTCATTCCATGGAGGGCCTAGTGTCTGCTGGTTATTGGTTTTTCCTTTCAATTAAGACCCAGACAACCAGGTGAGGGGAGTTCCTTACTAATCAATGACCTTAATTCAATCAAGTACAAGGGAGGAGCAAAAACCTGCAACCGCTCATTCCCTCCATGAGTTTGACACCTATGCCTTCGTGGAATATGAATGTGTGGGATCTAAGTCCATAGTAAAGGTCTTCAACATGATATACGTAATAGCTGCTTGGGGTAACAGCTGATATACATCACAGCTGCCTGAGGGAACAGTTGATATACGTCACAGCTGCCTGAGGGAACAGTTGATATACATCACAGCTGCCTGAGGGAACAGGGGATATACGTCACAGCTGCCTGGGGGAACAGTTGATATACATCACAGCTGCCTGAGGGAACAGTTGATATACATCACAGCTGCCTGAGGGAACAGGGGATATACGTCACAGCTGCCTGGGGGAACAGTTGATATACATCACAGCTGCCTGAGGGAACAGTTGATATACGTCACAGCTGCCTGAGGGAACAGTTGATATACATCACAGCTGCCTGAGGGAACAGGGGATATACGTCACAGCTGCCTGGGGGAACAGTTGATACACATCACAGCTGCCTGGGGGAACAGTTGATATACATCACAGCTGCCTGAGGGAACAGGGGATATACGTCACAGCTGCCTGAGGGAACAGGGGATATACGTCACAGCTGCCTGGGGGAACAGTTCATATACATCACAGCTGCCTGAGGGAACAGTTGATATACATCACAGCTGCCTGAGGGAATAGTTGATATACATCACAGCTGCCTGAGGGAACAGTTGATATACAGTGCCTTGCGAAAGTATTCGGCCCCCTTGACCTTTGCGACCTTTTGCCACATTTCAGGCTTCAAACATAAAGATATAAAACTGTATTTTTTTGTGAAGAATCAACAACAAGTGGGACACAATCATGAAGTGGAACGACATTTATTGTATATTTCAAACTTTTTTAACAAATCAAAAACTGAAAAATTGGGCATGCGAAATTCAGCCCCTTTACTTTCAGTGCAGCAAACTCTCTCCAGAAGTTCAGTGAGGATCTCTGAATGATCCAATGTTGACCTAAATGACTAATGATGATAAATACAATCCACCTGTGTGTAATCAAGTCTCCGTATAAATGCACCTGCACTGTGATAGTCTCAGAGGTCCGTTAAAAGCGCAGAGAGCATCATGAAGAACAAGGAACATACCAGGCAGGTCCGAGATACTGTTGTGAAGAAGTTTAAAGCCGGATTTGGATACAAAAAGATTTCCCAAGCTTTAAACATCCCAAGGAGCACTGTGCAAGCGATAATATTGAAATGGAAGGAGTATCAGACCACTGCAAATCTACCAAGACCTGGCCGTCCCTCTAAACTTTCAGCTCATACAAGGAGAAGACTGATCAGAGATGCAGCCAAGAGGTCCATGATCACTCTGGATGAACTGCAGAGATCTACAGCTGAGGTGGGAGACTCTGTCCATAGGACAACAATCAGTCGTATATTGCACAAATCTGGCCTTTATGGAAGAGTGGCAAGAAGAAAGCCATTTCTTAAAGATATCCATAAAAAGTGTCGTTTAAAGTTTGCCACAAGCCACCTGGGAGACACACCAAACATGTGGAAGAAGGTGCTCTGGTCAGATGAAACCAAAATTGAACTTTTTGGCAACAATGCAAAACGTTATGTTTGGCGTAAAAGCAACACAGCTCATCACCCTGAACACACCATCCCCACTGTCAAACATGGTGGTGGCAGCATCATGGTTTGGGCCTGCTTTTCTTCAGCAGGGACAGGGAAGATGGTTAAAATTGATGGGAAGATGGATGGAGCCAAATACAGGACCATTCTGGAAGAAAACCTGATGGAGTCTGCAAAAGACCTGAGCCTGGGACGGAGATTTGTCTTCCAACAAGACAATGATCCAAAACATGCAAAATCTACAATGGAATGGTTCAAAAATAAACATATCCAGGTGTTAGAATGGCCAAGTCAAAGTCCAGACCTGAATCCAATCGAGAATCTGTGGAAAGAACTGAAAACTGCTGTTCACAAATGCTCTCCATCCAACCTCACTGAGCTCGAGCTGTTTTGCAAGGAGGAATGGGAAAAAATGTCAGTCTCTCGATGTGCAAAACTTATAGAGACATACCCCAAGCGACTTACAGCTGTAATCGCAGCAAAAGGTGGCGCTACAAAGTATTAACTTAAGGGGGCTGAATAATTTTGCACGCCCAATTTTTCAGTTTTTGATTTGTTAAAAAAGTTTGAAATATCCAATAAATGTCGTTCCACTTCATGATTGTGTCCCACTTGTTTTTGATTCTTTACAAAAAAATACAGTTTTATATCTTTATGTTTGAAGCCTGAAATGTGGCAAAAGGTCGCAAAGTTCAAGGGGGGCGAATACTTTCGCAAGGCACTGTACATCACAGCTGCCTGAGGGAACAGTTGATATACATCACAGCTGCCTGAGGGAACAGTTGATATACATCACAGCTGCCTGGGGGAACAGTTGATATACATCACAGCTGCCTGAGGGAACAGTTGATATACATCACAGCTGCCTGGGGGAACAGTTGATATACATCACAGCTGCCTGAGGGAACAGTTGATATACGTCACAGCTGCCTGAGGGAACAGTTGATATACATCACAGCTGCCTGAGGGAACAGTTGATATACGTCACAGCTGCCTGAGGGAACAGTTGATATACGTCACAGCTGCCTGGGGGAACAGTTCATATACATCACAGCTGCCTGAGGGAACAGGGGATATACGTCACAGCTGCCTGAGTGAACAGTTGATATACATCACAGCTGCCTGGGGGAACAGTTGATATACATCACAGCTGCCTGAGGGAACAGTTGATATACATCACAGCTGCCTGAGGGAACAGGGGATATACATCACAGCTGCCTGAGGGAACAGTTGATATACATCACAGCTGCCTGAGGGAACAGTTGATATACGTCACAGCTGCCTGGGGGAACAGTTGATATACATCACAGCTGCCTGAGGGAACAGTTGATATACATCACAGCTGCCTGAGGGAACAGGGGATATACGTCACAGCTGCCTGAGGGAACAGTTGATATACATCACAGCTGCCTGAGGGAACAGGGGATATACATCACAGCTGCCTGAGGGAACAGTTGATATACATCACAGCTGCCTGAGGGAACAGTTGATATACATCACAGCTGCCTGGGGGAACAGTTGATATACATCACAGCTGCCTGAGGGAACAGTTGATATACATCACAGCTGCCTGGGGGAACAGTTGATATATCTGTCCTCATGCTCCTAGACCTTAGTGCTGCTTTTGATACCATTGATTACCACATTCTTTTGGAGAGATTGGAAACCCAAATTGGTCTACATGGACAAGTTCTGGCCTGGTTTAGATCTTATCTGTCGGAAAGATATCAGTTTGTCTCTGTGAATGGCTTGTCCTCTGACAAATCAACTGTAAATTTCGGTGTTCCTCAAGGTGCTGTTTTAGGACCACTATTGTTTTCACTATATATTTTACCTCTTGGGGGATGTCATTCGAAAACATAATGTTAACTTTCACTGCGTCTTTTCTTTCTTTTTTTGTTGTCTACAATGTATTCTGTGACAGGACATGCATCAACACACTCTTAAGACACACTTACCTTGCTCAGCTCTTTCTGATACTGGGGCATCTTCTTCAGCATCTGAGCCAAGTCTTTCATTGTGGTCTGAAACAAACCCAGAACAGCACATCACTGTTAGACACACACAGCAGCCAATACAATACAGGGGGTAAAGGACTCATCTCAAGTCAATAATGCAGTACTGTAGGACTAATACAGACTGAAATTAGAGTACAGTACCTTCTCTCCTGTGTTCATCTTTTTGGTGGATGAGAATTCTTTCAGAGAACGGGTCACAGCCCTGTTTGAATGTATGTGAGAAACAGAGGGAGGGAGGGGTGGGGGGAGAGGGCGAAAAAGAGATCGTGAGAGCGATAGATTAATTAAAGAATGATGCACGCTTGTGTCTGTGTGTGTGTGCTTTCTCGTTATATATGTATATATGTATATGTATATGTATATATATATATATATATGACACACACACACTGAAAGGTGAGGGAAAGAGAGATATATATGTGTGTGTGTGTGTGTGTGTGTGTGTGTGTGTGTGTGTGTGTGTGTGTGTGTGTGTGTGTGTGTGTGTGTGTGTGTGTGTGTGTGTGTGTGCGTGTACCAAGGGAGCATCCTATTTGTATTTGTTAGAGACTCACGTGGTGACTTCTGCAATGTGCTTGTGTCTGAGACTCATCCACAGATCATCGTCCTCATCCAGCAACACCGCCTTCTCCTTGACCTCCCCCATCCCGCTGGTGTCATACCTGACACACACACACACAGAAAGGTGAGGGAAAGAGAGATGAGAGAGAGATATCAGAGAGAGATGTGAGAGAGAGAGATGTGAGAGAGAGGTAATAGAAAGGTGAGGGAAAGGGAGACGACAAAGGGAGAGATGAGCGAGAGAGATGAGAAAGAGGTGAGAGAGATGAGAATGAGAGAGGTTTGAGAGAGAGACATGAGAGAAAGCGAGAGAGAGGTGAGAGAGAGCGATGAGAAAGAGAGCAATGAGAAAGAGAGAGAGAGAGAGTGGTGAGAGAGAGCAGTCCATAACAGCAAACAGATATGCTCAAATGTTTATTTAGAATTCAAACTAAACAAGAAACTACAGTATAGGATGACTTCCTAACAAAATAAGAGATGGACCTAAAGATATGCTGCCAGGCATAGATATAATTTATTTCACTTAGGGATCGATATCCTTTAAATCACACAATATATGGATAGTTCACATTGTTCACTATTGTTCACATTTAGATCCTATTGTTCACGTAGAGATCCTATTGTTATCATATGGATATATATCCTCTTGTTCCATATAGATCCTATTGTTCACATAGAGACAGAGTTCTTATTGTTCACATGTAGATAGAGATCCTATTGCTCACATAGAGATATAGATCCTATTGTTCACAGAGGTCCTATTGTCCATATAGATCCTATTGTTCACATAGAGACAGAGTTCTTATTGTTCACATGTAGATAGAGATCCTATTGCTCACATAGAGATATAGATCCTATTGTTCACAGAGGTCCTATTGTCCATATAGATCCTATTGTTCACATAGAGAAAGAGATCCTATTGTTTACATAGAGATAGATATCCTATTGTTCACATAGCGAAAGAGATCCTATTGTTTACATAGAGATAGATATCCTATTGTTCACATAGAGATCCTACTGTTCACATAGAGATCCTATTGTTCACATAGAGATCCTATTGTTCACATAGAGATCCTACTGTTCACATAGAGATCCTATTGTTCACATAGGGATAGAGATCCTATTGTTCACATAGAGATATAGATCCTATTGTTCACAGAGATCCTTTTGTCCATATAGATCCTATTGTTCACATAGAGATGTAGATCCTATTGTTAACATAGATCCTATTGTCCATATATATCATATTGTTCACATAGAGATATAGATCCTATTGTTCACAGAGATCCTATTGTCCATATAGATCATATTGTTCACATAGAGATATAGATCCTATTGTTCACAGAGATCCTATTGTCCATATAGATCATATTGTTCACATAGAGATATAGATCCTATTGTTCACAGAGATCCTATTGTCCATATAGATCATATTGTTCACATAGAGATATAGATCCTATTGTTCACAGAGATCCTATTGTCCATATAGATCATATTGTTCACATAGAGATATAGATCCTATTGTTCACAGAGATCCTATTGTCCATATAGATCATATTGTTCACATAGAGATATAGATCCTATTGTTAACAGAGATCCTATTGTCCATATAGATCATATGGTTCACATAGAGATATAGATCCTATTATTCCATATATGTCCTATTGTTCACATAGAGATAGAGATCCTATTGTAGATATAGATCCATAGATCCTATTGTTCACATAGAGATAGAGATCCTATTGTTCACATATGGATATAGATCCTATTGTCCATATAGATCCATAGATCCTATTGTTCACATAGAGATCCTATTGTTCCATATAGATCCTATTGTTCACATATAGATCCTATTGTTCACATAGAAATAGAGATCCTATTGTTTACATAGAGATATAGATCCTATTGTTCACATAGAGGTAGAGATCCTATTGTTCACATATAGATCCTATTGTTCACATAGAGATCCTATTGTTCACATAGGGATAGAGATCCTATTGTTCACATAGAGATATAGATCCTATTGTTCACAGAGATCCTATTGTCCATATAGATCATATTGTTCACATAGAGATATAGATCATATTATTCCATATATGTCCTATTGTTCACATAGAGATAGAGATCCTATTGTAGATATAGATCCATAGATCATATTGTTCACATAGATATAGAGATCCTATTGTTCACATATAGATCCTATTGTTCACATAGAAATAGAGATCCTATTGTTTACATAGAGATATAGATCCTATTGTTCACATAGAGATATAGATCCTATTGTTCACATAGAGGTAGAGATCCTATTGTTCACATATAGATCCTATTGTTCACATAGAGATATAGATCCTATTGTTCACATAGAGATATAGATCCTATTGTTCACATAGAGATAGAGATCCTATTGTTCACATAGAGGTAGAGATCCTATTGTTCACATATAGATCCTATTGTTCACATAGAAATAGAGATCCTATTGTTTACATAGAGATATAGATCCTATTGTTCACATAGAGATATAGATCCTATTGTTCACATAGAGGTAGAGATCCTATTGTTCACATATAGATCCTATTGTTCACATAGAGATATAGATCCTATTGTTCACATATAGATCCTATTGTTCACATAGAGATCCTATTGTTCACATATAGATCCTATTGTTCACATAGAGATATAGATCCTATTGTTCACATAGAGGTAGAGATCCTATTGTTCACATATAGATCCTATTGTTCACATAGAGATATAGATCCTATTGTTCACATAGAGATATAGATCATATTGTTCACATAGAGGTAGAGATCCTATTGTTCACATAGAGATCCTATTGTTCACAGAGATCCTATTGTTCAGATAGAGATAGAGATCCTATTGTTCACATAGATATCCTATTGTTCACATAGAGATAGAGATCCTATTGTTCACATAGAGATCCTATCGATCACATAGAGATAGAGATGCTATTGTTCACATAGAGATAGATATGCTATTGTTCACATAGAGATACTATTGTTCACATAGAGATCCTATCGATCACATAGAGATAGAGATGCTATTGTTCACATAGAGATAGATATGCTATTGTTCACATAGAGATAGATATGCTATTGTTCACATAGAGATAGAGATGCTATTGTTCACATAGAGATAGAGATGCTATTGTTCACATAGAGATAGAGATGCTATTGTTCACATAGAGATAGAGATGCTATTGTTCACATAGAGATAGAGATGCTATTGTTCACATAGAGATAGAGATCCTATTGTTCACATAGAGATAGAGATGCTATTGTTCACATAGAGATAGAGATGTTATTGTTCACATAGAGATCCTATTATTTACACAGAGATCCTATTGTTCCATATAGATCCTATTGTTAACATGGAGAAAGAGATCCTATATGTTCTATTTAATTTTGTGGTGCCATGAACCGCTTGCTAGGCTGTGCCTGTGTGCCTGTGTGTGTGTGTTTACTTGTAGACGTCGTTCTCGATGCCCAGCAGGTCATAGCCCATGGCTTGGAGGGTGAGCTCATGGAGGATGGGAGAGACCGGGTCAAAGCCTCGGTCCAGAATCAAGAGCTGGGAGCGAGACTTGTCCGGACCCTAAAGCAGGGAGGAGAGAAAGAGGGGAAATATAAACTGACAAAGACAAAAGGCTGGACAATGAGGTTTATAATAATATGTTTCTATAATATAATATATGCCATTGAGCAGATGCTTTGATCCAAAGCGACTTACAGTCATGCATGTACCCATCTTACGTATGTGGGGCCCCCAGGAATCGAACCCACAACCCTGGCGTTGCAAACGCCATGCTCTACCAACTGAACCGTACCACTGTTCCATGTGCCAGTGGTATGTGTGTTTACATTATGATTTGACTACACTATTACAGTTTCATACATAACCTCCAAAATGTTCCAACAACTGTAGATTCTACTATTCCATTATTTTGCCTGTGCGTGCTACATTGGTTTTACGTAATGACGTGTTTCAAAGTAACCTAAAGGACAAAACACACCATGCCGGCGAAAGGCTAAAACCAGCTGGTGGCTATCCTATCGCCTCGGACCTGAACATCGGACATCATTTCTATATGTTGAATGGCCACCGTTAGTTGGCAGTCAGCAGGGGATCGCTAACACAACCTGCTGTTTTTACCATTCACTGGCTCAGTGTGTTTTATAAGGCCCTGTCCCAGTGAAATCATTATGGTTGGTTGGCTTTAGGGTTGAGGTCAATTCCATTTCAATTCCAGTCAATTCAGGGAGCACACTGAAATTACAAGACTAATTCTCTCCAATGTTTTTCAATGAGGAAAATGTGGAACTGTGTTTACTATCTGAATTGACTGGAATTTAAATGGAATTGACTCCTACCCTGGTTGTCTGCTCTCCTGCCTCACCTCTCCCATGGTGGGGTTGTCTGCCTTGTAGCCATCCAGCTTGTCCTGCAGGAGCTGAGCCAGAGTGGTACAGTCTTTATACTCCCTGAGTCAAGTAGACAACAGACAGGCTCTTAGCTTTCCAACAGACAACAGTCTATACAGGTGTTAGACACGATAGGAGTTAAACGCTGTGTATCAGTGCAATAGAAAGCCTAGTGACTGATAGTGTTTCCTCTCGCCCTCTCTCTCTCTCACCCTCTGTATCTGACGCCAGGGTATTCCTTCAGGGTATTGCAGAGAGTGGCGATCTGCTCAGCACAGCGCTCCAACATGTTGTGCTTAATGTCAGCCTTGTAGGGGCTGTAGAAGTCCTGGAAGGCATCTGTCTTGTCCAGGGAAAACACCTAGACACACAGACATAAGACAGATAAGAGGGAATAGACATACATACCACAGGAGGTTGGTGGCACCGTAAATGGAAAGAACGGGCTCGGGGTAATGACTGGAGCGGAATCAGTGGAATGGTATCAAATACATCAAACACATGGTTTTCAAGTGTTTGATACCATTCCATTAGCTCTGTTCCGGCCATTATTATGAGCCGTTCGCCCCTCAGCAGCCTCCACTGCTACATACACACAGAGAAATAATTAATGAAATGTATTTTATTAGGCTCTTTTTACATCAATAGTTGTCACAAAGTCCTTTACAGTTGCCCGGCCTAGACTCCGAATATTACGGTCACTTTCCGTAAATATTTGGAATATTCCTGTAATCAGGAAGGAATGAGCAAGATATCCATGAATCCTACAACCGGGAATTTGGTGGAAATTAACAGAATTTTGCAACCCTATCCAGTGGGCATGCAGGGTCGGTCGTGCAGGTGGCACAGTAGCAGTGTGTGAGATTGAGTCAAACAGTGTGTGTGGGGGGGTAATATAATCCTCTTTCATTACGCTGAGTGCTGCCCAAATGACTGACAACACAGTACAGTGCTGTAGGAGCAGATGCGACATCTTTCATTATTTTCGTAGGAGGGATTTCCCAAATGCACCATTATGACATAAATGACAGTTTATTTCCAATCTGACACTTCCTGTTTCGCTTCCTATTTCTGCTCCTCCATCCTTTCCCATTTCCTCTACTTGCCCCATAATGCCAGGCAGGCTCTCTCTTTCCCCACGCACCACCACTGTCACTGGCACCTCCACATGGTTGAACCCATCTGTTGATCGCCCATTTGGTGTGCAAACAACTTCCCCTTGTCACACAACCCTACTTCACCCCCCATTCGCTACTGGCCAGTATGTTGCTACATCAGCCAATGGGGTGAGGGATTAGAGCCTTTCCAGAAGGGAGGGAGGCCTCCCTTCTAGCCACTCCGCTCTGCTCTGGAACATTCCATCAGGAGAGAGAGGAGAGGAGACAACCCCAGCTCATTCAGCAATCCCTCCTCTACTCCTCCCCCTCTTTTCGATTATTCCTCCCCCTCTCCAATTGTGCTTCCTCCTCCTCTCCCTCTCCCTCTCCCTCGACAATCAGACAGACAGACAGACAGACAGACAGAAGGGCAGACAGACAGGCAGACAGTTCTGACCTGAGACTCATAGGACAGACAGACAGACAGACAGACAGACAGACAGACAGACAGACAGACAGACAGACAGACAGACAGACAGACAGACAGACAGACAGACAGACAGAAGGGCAGACAGACAGACAGTTCTGACCTGAGACTCATAGGACAGACGACAGACAGACAGACAGACAGACAGACAGACAGACAGACAGACAGACAGACAGACAGACAGACAGACAGACAGACAGTTCTGACCTGAGACTCATAGGACAGACAGACAGACAGACAGACAGACAGACAGACAGACAGACAGACAGACAGACAGACAGACAGACAGACAGACAGTTCTGACCTGAGACTCATAGGACAGACAGACAGACAGACAGACAGACAGACAGACAGACAGACAGACAGACAGACAGACAGACAGACAGACAGGACAGAAGGGCAGACAGACAGACAGACAGACAGACAGACAGACAGACAGACAGACAGACAGACAGACAGACAGACAGACAGACAGACAGAAGGGCAGACTGACCTGAGACTCATAGGACAGACAGACAGACAGACAGACAGACAGACAGACAGACAGACAGACAGACAGACAGACAGACAGACAGACCTGAGACTCAGGACA
The DNA here is from genome assembly GCF_018296145.1 of Oncorhynchus tshawytscha. NCBI lineage: Eukaryota > Metazoa > Chordata > Actinopteri > Salmoniformes > Salmonidae > Oncorhynchus > Oncorhynchus tshawytscha. Next base: position 13,904,174 of record NC_056440.1, read on the forward strand.
GACAGACAGACAGACAGACAGACAGACAGACAGGACAGACAGACAGACAGACAGACAGACAGACAGACAGAAGGGCAGACAGACAGACAGTTCTGACCTGAGACTCATAGGACAGACAGACAGACAGACAGACAGACAGACAGACAGACAGTTCTGACCTGAGACTCATAGGACAGACAGACAGACAGACAGACAGACAGACAGACAGACAGACAGACAGACAGACAGACAGACAGACAGACAGACAGGAAGGGCAGACAGACAGACAGTTCTGACCTGAGACTCATAGGACAGACAGACAGACAGACAGACAGACAGACAGACAGACAGACAGACAGACAGACAGACAGACAGACAGACAGACAGACAGAAGACAGACAGACAGACAGACAGGCAGACAGTTCTGACCTGAGACTTATAGGACAGACAGACAGACAGACAGACAGACAGACAGACAGACAGACAGACAGACAGACAGACAGACAGACAGACAGACAGACAGACAGGACAGACAGACAGAGACAGACAGACAGAAGGGCAGACAGACAGACAGACAGTTCTGACCTGAGACTCATAGGACAGACAGACAGACAGACAGACAGACAGACAGACAGACAGACAGACAGAAGGGCAGACAGACAGAGACAGACAGTTCTGACCTGAGACTCATAGGGACAGACAGACAGACAGACAGACAGACAGACAGACAGACAGACAGACAGACAGACAGACAGACAGACAGACAGACAGACAGACAGACAGACAGACAGACAGAAGGGCAGACAGACAGACAGACAGACAGTTCTGACCTGAGACTCATAGGACAGACAGACAGACAGACAGACAGACAGACAGACAGACAGACAGACAGACAGACAGACAGACAGAAGGGCAGACAGACAGACAGACAGACAGTTCTGACCTGAGACTCATAGACAGACAGACAGACAGACAGACAGACAGACAGACAGACAGACAGACAGACAGAAGGGCAGACAGACACACAGTTCTGACCTGAGACAGACAGACAGACAGACAGACAGACAGACAGACAGACAGACAGACAGACAGACAGACAGACAGACAGACAGACAGACAGGTTCTGACCTGAGACTCATAGGGCAGAAAGGCAATGTGGATCTCAGTCAAGGTCTTCATGGCTTTGGACGCGCGGGATTTCGTCAACAAGTTAAACAATGAATCTGGGATTGCTGTGAGGGAGGGGGGACAAAAAATACTAATTAAAAGATCAAAGAAAAAGGGTAATAGAATAGAAATCAATATACTCTACTGTGAAAGGTTGCGTGTTGGTATGGTGTTAAAGAGGAGTTGACTGTTGTTTCATCTGCTAGTCCGTTCCCAGTACTCCAGCAGGCGGTCAGACTGCTCCATACTCTAATTGACATATACAGCAGGCGATGGTACGTCGTCGTCCTGGGTCTCTCTAATATTACTCACTGTCAGTGAAGAAGACATGAGCTCCTCTGTATCTGGGCGACCGAGGGTCTCTGAAGTCATCTATGAGTGCCTCCACAGTCTGGGGAGAAGGAACGGTTGGCAACATCATTAGAATCTTACCATAGAAAGCAAAACGTCTGTGGTCCTGTGTGGCTTAGATGGTAGAGCATGGTGTTTCCAACTCCAGAGCTGTGGTTTTCATATCCCACTGGAGCCATCCATATGTTCATGTATGAATGTACCACAGTAAAATGCTTTGGATGAAAGCATCTACCAAAATGGCTCCCATACCTCATCATTGGGAGTTATTAAGTAGATGGCCTCCATGCTAGGGAGAGGCTCCCGTTTCTTTCCGATGTCTTCAACAACTGGACAGGAGAAGACAGAAAAGCACAGTCATTCAGTTAGTCAATTGAAGGTGGTACACCTAAAATGTATCCCCTACATCCAATTTATCCGTAACATAGCAGAGACTCGCACTTGAGCCATTTACTTTCTGTTTTGGTCCACCAGCCTCAAACAGCTGTAAAAAAAAAAGTTTTGTTAATTTCACAGCGATTTAGATGGTACAATGATTTCCTACACTATTCAGTGCTTGTTTTCTAACATAAACTGAAATTGAGCGAACAGTAAATAATTTTTGCAACCAGGAAATGACATTGGCCACTAGATAAGACAGCCACAAATTCAAAGAAACTTTCCGGTGGGAGAAATCAATTAGAGAATATCACAGCCAATCTCTGGTGGGTAAGTTACACTGTGAAAAGCTTCATTCCATTATTACTGCAGATATATTATTGACATTTTCTGAAATAACAATGCAAATAAAAAACATGGTGTATCATCTTGAAGTGATGCTGAACAGGAAGTGTGTATATGTGGGACATTGACAGAGTGGTACTCACTGGTGATGCCCTCTGACATGATATCTGTCATCTTACAGCAGGATGACATCATCCTCATGCTCAGCTTGTCTACGACCAGCACCTGGGCCAGGGCAGGGCAGGGAGGACACAGGTCAGAGGTCACAGTGCGTCAAGGGCTCTAATCAAAAGCAGTACGCTATATAGGGAATAGGGTGCCATTTGGGCGCAGACCAGCGCGATCATGTACTATCAGAGAGTCATTCATAACCAAGACGCAGTCATTCATAACCAAGACGCAGTCATTCATAAACAAGACGCAGTCATTCATAACCAAGACGCAGTCATTCATAAACAAGACACAGTCATTCATAACCCAGACACAGTCATTTATAACCAAGACACAGTCATTCATAAACAAGACACAGTCATTCATAGCCAAGACGCAGTCATTCATAAACAAGACACAGTCATTCATAACCAAGACACAGTCATTCATAAACAAGACACAGTCATTCATAAACAAGACACAGTCATTCATAACCAAGACGCAGTCATTCATAAACAAGACGCAGTCATTCATAAACAAGACGCAGTCATTCATAACCAAGATGCAGTCATTTATAACCAAGACACAGTCATTCATAACCAAGACACAGTCATTCATAAACAAGACACAGTCATTCATAACCAAGACACAGTCATTCATAAACAAGACACAGTCATTCATAAACAAGACACAGTCATTCATAACCAAGACGCAGTCATTCATAACCAAGACACAGTCATTCATAACCAAGACACAGTCATTCATAACCAAGACGCAGTCATTCATAACCAAGACACAGTAATTTATAACCAAGACACAGTCATTCATAACCAAGACACAGTCATTCATAAACAAGACACAGCCATTCCTAAACAAGACGCAGCCATTTATAACCAAGACACAGTAATTTATAACCAAGACACAGTCATTCATAACGAAGACACAGTCATTCATAAACAAGACGCAGTCATTCATAAACAAGACACAGCCATTTATAACCAAGACACAGTCATTTATAACCAAGACACAGTCATTCATAAACAAGACGCAGCCATTCATAACCAAGACACAGTCATTCATAAACAAGACGCAGTCATTCATAAACAAGACACAGTCATTTATAACCAAGACACAGTCATTCATAACCAAGACACAGTCATTCATAAACAAGACGCAGTCATTCATAAACAAGACACAGTCATTTATAACCAAGACACAGTCATTCATAACCAAGACGCAGTCATTTATAACCAAGACACAGCCATTCATAACCAAGACGCAGTCATTCATAACCAAGACACAGTCATTTATAACCATTGATATGCAGTGCCTTCAGAAAGTATTAATATATACTGAACAAAAATATAAAACGCAACATGTAGTGTTGGTCCTATGTTTCATGAGCTGAAATAAAAGATCCCAGAAATGTTCCATACCCACAAAAAGCTTATTTATTTAAAATGTTGAGCACAAATTTGTTTACATCCTTGTTAATAAGCATTTCTCCTTTACCAAGATAATCCATACACCTAAACAGGTGTGGCATATCAAGAAGCTGATTAAACAGCATGATCATTGCACAGGTGCACCTTGTGCTGGGGACAATAAAAAGACAGTCTAAAATGTGCAGCTTTGTCAACACAATACCACAGATGTCTCAAGTTTTGAGGGAGTGTGCAATTGGCATCCTGACTGCAGGAATGTCCACCAGAGCTGCTGCCAGATAATTGAATGTTATTTTCTCTACAGTAAGCAGCCTCCAACGTCAATTTAGAGAATTTGGCAGTATTTGTATTTATTATGGATCCCCATAATACATACGTCCAACCGGCTCACAACCGTAGACCACGTTTAACCATGCCAGCCCAGGACCTCCACATCTGGCTTCTTCACTGGCGGGATCATCTGAAGGGGTGCTGAGGTGTATTTCTGTCTGTAATAAATCCCTTTTGTTGGAAAATCACATTCTGATTGGCTGGGCCTGGCTTCCCAGTGGATCCATGGGTGGGCATAGGCCCACCTGATTGGGAGCCAGACCCACCCATGGATCCACCCTTGCCCATGTAAAACCCATAGATTAGAGCCTAATTTATTTATTTCAATTGACTGATTTCCTTACATTAACTGTAACTCAGTAAACTCTTTGAAATTGTTGCATGTTGCGTTTATATTTATGTTCAGTATACTTTCTGAAGGCACTGTAAAAGCTGCCCATACCTTCCATTCTCCCTTCTTGTGTACCTTCTTGATGACGTCATTCATAATCTCTGTAAAGGGAGAAATCATTGATTAGCACACTTCAGCTTGCACAGTAAACTTTTTTTGTGATAAAAGCATCGTAGGCAATTTTCCCTTGTCATATACAGTAAGTCTCGCGAGGTCTCACTGACTCAACTATTGGAACAACATTAGCAAAGCCTGGGCATCTAAGCATAATGTTTCAGATTAAAAAATGGATGTCAGATATTTTTTTCTCGTGAATTCTGGTGACAGACGGTGTTAGCGGTGAGGACACAGTCATTGTTGGCATTTAATGGACTCCTCGGAGGGGTATGAAGTAGGCATGTCATACAGTGTAACACTTGAATTCCATCTGTGTGGAGTTTTGGAATTGCACCCCTTGGAACCCTCTGGAAGACTGTTGTTGCATCCCAAAATGGAACCCTATTACCTTTAAACTGTGCTACTCTTACCCGGGACCTAGGGAATAGGGTGCCATTTGGGACACATATCCCAACTAACAGCAAACGTTCCCGCAACTTTCGAGAACGTTCCCTTCCCTCATCATCTAATATTTGGACCATGTGGTCCACCATGGTTTGACCTCGAGAGAGGCTGGGCAGAGAGTGCAGCACAATCTGAGCCACTTCACCATAGCATCCATCATCCGGACATTCCAGAACGAGAATAGGTTTGTACTGCAGACATTGGACCTCTATTACTTTTACTACTTGACAGCGGTACAACAAAAGCACAGTAAAGACCATAAATTAAAAATATATACTGTAAGGGGAAACAAAGCCAATGTTTCATGTATTACTGTATACAGTATATGAAATTGGGAGCTATACTACTTTGTAACATGTTTATCTTGTATACTGTATAACTGTAGTGTTTAATGTACTGTATGCTATTTTGTTTTTGTAGAACTGAAAGACGACCACCACATGGAACATGTCTATTTACAGACCAACAGGAGGCTTCCATTGTGCAAATGGTAGTTGAAAATGATGCCATAAGACTGTGCGATATCTAACAACAGATTATCGAAAACCCTGCCATCTAACATAACGTCAGAGTGAGCTTTTCAACCATAGCCTGCATTCTTAAGAAACACCATCTCTGGATGAAGCAAATCTACAGTCCCATTTGAAAGGATTCCCAGAGTGAAGGGTGAATGGTATGAATATGTGCAAGTAAAGTAGGGTATTATTATTATTACACTGTTGAAATATTAGAGACTCATTGATGTTGCCAGTGAACTTCACTATACAGCAATTACATTATTTGCTGTAATTTCAGAGAATCATGGAGTTGGATGCAAGTCCCATCCCCAAGGAAATCCTATTCATAGATTCAATTTAATTCAATTGGATTCAATTTAATTAAGTGGAGGAGGAGAGGAAGGAATATCATTGGTAAACGAGCCATCATTGAGATACCTGGCCAGCGCGGAGGAAATGTCATCATTATAAGCGCAGCTATGAGCCACAATGGGGTCCTCCACCGCCATGCCACCCTTGGACCATACAACACTGCCCATGTTCTTAATTTCCTGAACACCTTACATAACAATCTTTTCCAGCCAGAGCTGAGAGGGCCAGATGATCCTGATGTATGTTCTAATCAAATTGTATTTGTCACATACACCGAATACAACAGGCGTTTTAGCTTACCATGAAATGCTTACTTTACAAGCCCTTAAACAACAATGCAGTTCAAGAAATAGATTTAAGAAAATATTTACTAAATAAAGTCAAAAATAACATACAATCAATAAGTAACACAAGAAAATGCAATAACAATAATGAGGCTAAATACAGGGGGTACAGGTACTGAGTCAATTTACTAATGTAAATAGTCCTGGTAGCCATTTGATACATTTTTCAGCAGTCTTATGGCTTGGGGGTAGAAGCTGTTAAGGGTTCTTTGGTGTGGTAGCAGAGAGAACAGTCTATAACTTGGGGGACTGGTGTCACCCCCTGACCTTAGTATTCTTTGTTTTCTTTATTATTTTGGTTAGGTCAGGGTGTAACATGGGTGATATGTGTGTTTTTGTCTTATTCTAGGGTGTTTGTACTGTCTAGGTTTTTTTGTAGATTTATGGGGTTGTTTTCATCTAGGTGTTTATGTTGGTCTATGGTTGCCTAGATTGGTTCTCAATTAGAGGCAGGTGTTTAACGTTGTCTCTGATTGGGAACCATATTTAGGCAGCCATCTTCTTTGGGTATTTCATGGGTTATTGTCTATGTTATGTTGCACGTATGCACATTGTTTGTATAGCGGTCACGGTCGTCTTATTCGTTTTGTTGCTTTTGTTTAAGTGTTCTTCGTGTTCTTCATTAAATAAAGAAGAATGTATTCTAACCACGCTGCGCTTTGGTCCCCTTCATACGACGATCGTGACAGAATAACCCACCAACAATGGACCAAGCAGCGTGGTAACGGACAGCAGCAGCAATCAAAGGACTTCTGGACTTGGGAGGAGATTCTGGACGGCAAAGGACCCTGGGCACAGCCAGGGGAATATCGCCGTCCCAAAGCAGAGCTGGAGGCAGCAAAAGCAGAGAGGCGCCGGTATGAGGAGGCAGCATGGCGGCGCGGCTGGAAGCCCGAGTGGCAGCCCCAAAAATTTCTTGGGGGAGGGCACACGGGGAGTGTGGCGAAGTCAGGTAGGAGACCTGCGCCAGCTCCCCGTGCTTACCATGGAGAGAGAGGGCGTTGTACCGGGCCGGCACCGTGTTATGCGGTGGAGCGCACGGTGTCCCCGGTGCGTATGCATAGCCCGGTGCGGTACATTCCAGCTCCTTGTATCGGCTGGGCTAGAGTGGGCATCGAGCCAGGTGCCATGAAGAAGGCTCTACGCATCTGGTCTCCAGTGCGTCTCCTCGGGCCGGCATACATGGCACCAGCCTTACGCATGATGTCCCCGGTTCGCCAGCACAGCCCAGTGCGGGCTATTCAACCTCGCCGCACTGGCCTGGCTATGGGGAGCATTCAACCAGGTAAGGTTAGGCAGGCTCGGTGCTCCAGATCCCCAGTGCGCCTTCTCGGTCCGGTCTATCTGGTGCCATCTCCACGCACCAGCCCTCCGGTGGCAGCCACCCGCACCGGGCTTCCTGTGCATCGCCAGAGCCCAGTTCTCCCTGTTCCTCCTCCCCGCACTCGCCCTGAGGTGAGTGTCCTCGGCCCAGTAACACCAGTGCCGACACCACGCACCAGGCCTACAGTGCGCCTCGTCTGTCCTGAGCCGCCAGAGTCTCCCGTCTGTCCTGAGCCGCCAGAGTCTCCCGTCTGTCCTGAGCCGCCAGAGTCTCCGGTCTGTCCTGAGCCGCCAGAGTCTCCCGTCTGTCCTGAGTCGCCAGAGTCTCCCGTCTGTCCTGAGCCGCTAGAGTCTCCCGTCTGTCCTGAGCCGCCAGAGTCTCCCGTTTGTCCTGAGCTGCTAGAGTCTCCCGAAATGTTTGCCCAAATAAATGCTTCACAGATTTCTAGTAACAGACACATCTCAACATCAACTGTTCAGAGGAGACTGTGTGAATCAGACCTTCATGGTCGAATTGCTGCAAAGAAACCACTACTAAAGGACACCAAAAAGAAGAAGAGACTTGCTTGGGCCAAGAAACACAAACAATTTATATTAGACCGGTGGAAATCTGTCCTTTGGTCTGATGAGTCCAAATTTGAGATTTTTGGATCCAACCACCATGTATTTGTGAGACGCAGAGTAGGTGAACGGATGATCTCCACATGTGTGGTTCCCACTGTGAAGCATGAAGGAGAAGGTGTGATGGTGCTTTGCTGGTGACACTGTCAGTGATTTATTTAGAATTCAAGGCACACTTAACCAGCATGACTACCACAGTATTCTGCAGCAATACGCCATCCCATCTGGTTTGCGTTTAGTAGGACTATCATTTGTTTTTCAACAGGACAATGACCCAACACACCTCCAGGTTGTGTAAGGGTATTTGACCAAGAAGGAGAGTGATTGAGTGCTGCATCAGATGACCTGGCCTCCACAATCACCCGACCTCAACCCGATTGAGATGGTTTTGCATGACTTAGTCCACAGAGTGAAGGAAAAGCAGCCAAGTGCTCAGCATATGTGGGAACTCCTTCAACACTGTTGGAAAGCATTCCAGTAGAAGCTGGTTGAGAGAATGTCAAGAGTGTGCAAAGCTGTTATCAAGGCAAAGGGTGGCTACTTTGAAGAATATAAAATATAAAATGTATTTTGATTTGTTTAACACTATTTTGGTTACTCCATGATTCCATATGTTATTTCATAGTTTTGACGTCTTCACTATTATTTTACAATGTAGAAAATAGTAATAGAATAAAGAAAAAATCTTGAATGAAAAGGTTCTAAAACTTTTGACTGGTACTGTAGGTCCTGGATGGCAGGTAGCTTGGCCCCAGTGATGTACTGGGCCGTACGCACTACCCCCTGTAACACCTTGCGGGCAGATGCCAAGCAGTTGCCGTACCAAGCGGTGATGCAGCCAGTCAAGATGCTCTCAATTGTGCAGCTGTAGAACTCTTTGAGGACCTGAGGGCCCATGCCATATCTTTTCAGGCTCCTGAGTGGGAAGAGCCGGTGTTGTGCCTTCTTCACGACAGTGTTAGTGTGTGTGGACCATGTTAATTCCTCAGTGATGGGGACACTGAGGAACTTGAAGCTCTCCACCCTCTCCACTACAGCCACTGATGTGGATGGGAACGTGCTCGGCCATCCGTTTCCTATAGTGCACGATCAGTTTCTTTGTTTTGCTGACGTTGAGGGTAGTAGAGGGAGGGGGTATGAGCTTCAAATATATAATTAAAAAGCTGTCCTATCTATCTACTGGAGTGAGTCAGTGAGAGGGACACACAGCAATCACAAGGCTTAATCTCTTTCAATCCTCTTACGCCACAGAACTGGGCTGCTATTTCTGGGCTCTTTCTGTCCCACAGGATGTGACGTAACAACGCCCATGACAATATATCCTACAAACCAAAAGCTTACCAAAAAACAGAAATAGGCCTATGCTTCATTGGAGCTAGGCATACAAACATTTCGCTACACCCGCAATAACATATTTTAAATATGTGTATGCGACCAATAAAATTGGGTTTTGATTTGATTTTCAAACAATGTTGTTTTGAACATGGGTTGAGGGTTATAGAGGCAACCTGTCCATCTATCATTGAATTAATTCACTATCCAATTAACCAACTGGTTTAGCTAGGGGGAATTGCCCCAATGCCCCATAAACGTGTCAGTCAGCAACAACACAAACTCACAAGAAGCTTGGGAATGTAAGATAATGTCTGCCTCTCAAATGGTTCCCTATTCCCTGTATAATGCACTACTTTTGACCAGGGACAATATGGGCACATAGGACTCTGGTCAAGTGCACTATATAGGGAATAGGGTGCCATTTGGGACGCACAATTACACTTCTCCTGTCTCTCTGAGCCAGACAACCACAATGATTGTGTCTCAGAAGGTTAACAGAAGAGCCAAGACCACCAACATATGCCAGTCTGTAACCTACTGGCAGACAGGATAAAATAAGCTGTGGGTCAGTGTGGATCCTTGCAAAGATATAATGACTTTTGATACATTCTTTGCATTGGTGTTTCAATTGACTTTCAATTCGTGTGCTATCCAGTAGAGAAATAGAATAAATGGGACCACCAGATGAACTAGGAAAGATAGAAGAACTGAGCGCCTTTACGCACGTTGTGCAATCGTATCGGATGCAGGACGCACTATATTTTACTTTCAATATTTCTACTTCTCAAGAAGTTTTTGGCAAAAGAATGTACTTAAATAATGTTTGATTTACAAATAGATATATAAATAAAATAGTAATTCAAACCAATTAAAGTAGCCTAAATTACTTTTAGAATAGCCTACTGTCAAAAATAAAATAGTCTACACGCAGTACACAGTGCTAGCCTACATATCGGTGGTTGATCGTTAAATGCAAATAAATATTCTTACTTTCTCCCACAATGGCTTTTAGTCCGAGTGGTGCCATGGTGATGCCTCTGTAGTGAACACGTCTCTAAATCCCCCTCTCTAGCTCCCGACCCAACCTCAGCTAATACAGCGATGTAGTATACTGGAGACCTAATCCTTTACGCCTCCGCCTTGCCTGTAGGCTACTGTACAACCATGTCGATTTCGTCGGTCATACCTAATGATTACATAGCCTAACTTTTAAATAAACACAAATATGTTTGGCTTTCTGCAGAGTATCAATTATCAAGTTAAAGTTACAGTATTTTACATTAGGGTTAGAATAAAGTAACGGTTTTAGGCAAATTACTTCAGATTTTAATTTGGTTGTGTCACGAGCGTAATAAAAATGAATGATTCAACATTTACATTTGATATTTTTAGCGCAAGTGCAATACATAGTCAATGTATAAACATTGACTACATTATCAAACTACCTAGAGATGTCCACAGGGGGGCAGTAACGTCTAGGTAAAGAAAGGTCTCATTTTGTGCGCGTGACATTCAAACGGGTATGGGCACAGATTATCCATTATATTGACCAGATACTCAAGTGGCCACTCTAACAATGAAAATAAATGTAATCAAAAATGGAAAGCAGTCGGGAGGAGGCAAGATCAGGTGTGACCATTCTAGCTAATGAGAGGGCAGATATTCGTGAAAAACATGCACAACGTTGCCGGGATGTCACGTGTCCGTTTTATATCAGTACACTCGTAACAAGCTAAGGATTACGAAATGTATTTTTGATCAAATAATCCTCACGTAGCAAATCAGCCATTACATATTTTTTTGACCAAATTCGACACTGATGACATCCATACCAAAACTCTTCACTTGGTGAGCGGGCTTTTTATTTTATTTTAAACGTGCTGGAGAAGACACCTGCTGGAGAAGACAGAATTTGGGTCCTGTTTCCCTTTCCCTTCGCCTCTTCCTATCTTGTATGAGTAACCAAAGATGTTCTATTATATTGACAAGATAGTCAAATGACCACTCTAAAAATGTAAATACGTCCTCAAAGATGGAAGGCATTGCTTGAACTGAGCGAATGGAATGGCTTCTTCTATTCCATTCTATTATACCGTTCCGTTTATTCGGCTCCAGCCATTACCAGGAGCCCGTTCTCCCCGATTTAAGTGCCACCAACCTCCTGTGGTGGGACCATACTAGCCAATGAGAGGGCAGGTATGCGTGTGAACAACCAAATTTGATACACAAAATTCTTCAATTATTTTTTGTGAACAGATTTTGGGCGGAGTAACACCTCTCCCTTCGCCTCTTCATCTCTGGGTTAACTGCATAGGTGGAGTGTCTGAAATTGGGCGTTGTAAAGTAACGGGTAGGATCAACACAAGTGCGTGTATAGAAACCAGTGGTGAAAAGTACTTAAGTAAAAAATACTTTGAAGTACTACTTAGGTCGTTTTTGGGGGTATCTGTACTTTATTATTTATGTTTGAGAACTTTTACTTGACTACATTCCTAAGGAAAATATGTACTTTATAATCCATACACACCCGAAAAGTACTCGTTACATTTGGAATAATCAGGAAGGACAGCAATATTGGCCAATTCACACCCATATCAATATAACACATTGTCATCCCTACTGCCTCCGATCTGGCAGACTCACTAAACACAAATACCATGTTTGAAAATGATGTCTTGAGTTTTGGAGTGATCCCTTTTTCTGTCGGTAAATTTCAAAGCAAGAACATTTTGCCATCTGGTTTGCTTAATATAAGGAATTTGATGTTTAGCTTTATTTTTACTGAAGTATGACAATTGAGTACTTTTTTTCCACCACTGTACTTAAGTACATTTAAAACCAGATACTTGTATACTCTTACTCAAGTAATGTTTCACTGGCTGACTTTTATTTGAGTCATTTTGTATTAAGGTAGGTATATTTACTTTTACTCAAGTATGACAATTGTGTACTTTTTCCACCACTGATGGAACAGCTAATTGGGCAGATTGGATGCCACTCAAGACTGTTTTGCATGGCTGCTTCCTTGTAGCATTTTAGCTAAGCAGGTTAGAAAGGTTATGAAAATTAACATGGGAGGTTAGGATAATTAATGAGGCAGGTTAGGATAACATTTTTTTTTTTTACCCCTTTCCCCAATTGGTAGCAGTTACAGTCTGTCTCATCGCTGCAACTCTCGTACGGACTCGGGAGAAGTGAAGGTCGAGAGCCATGCGTCCTCCGAAACACAACCCAACCTAGCTGCACTGCTGCTTGACACAACGCACATCCAACCCGGGAGCCAGCCGCACCAATGTGTCGGAGGAAACACTGTACACCTGGCGACCTGGTCAGTGTGCGCTGCGCCCGGCCGGACACAGGAGTTGCTAGCGCACGATGAGACAAGGATAACCCTCCCTAACCCGAACGATGCTGGGCCAATTGTGCGTCGCCCCACGGACCTCCCGGTCGCGGCCGGCTGCGACAGAACCTGGGCTCGAACCCAGAATCTCTGGTGGCACAGCTAGCACTGTGATGCAGTGCCTTAGACCACTGTGAGGTTAGGATAATTAACTTGGCAGGTTAGGATCATTAACGTGGCAGGTTAGGATCATTAACGTGGCAAGTTAGGATCATTAACGTGGCAGGTTAGGATCATTAACTTGGCAGGTTAGGATCATTAACTTGGCAGGTTAGGATCATTAACGTGGCAGGTTAGGATCATTAACTTGGCAGGTTAGGATCATTAACGTGGCTGGTTAGGATCATTAACGTGGCAGGTTAGGATCATTAACTTGGCAGGTTAGGATCATTAACTTGGCAGGTTAGGATCATTTACTTGGCAGGTTAGGATCATTAACGTGGCAGGTTAGGATCATTAACTTGGCAGGTTAGGATCATTAACTTGGCAGGTTAGGATCATTAATTTGGCAGGTTAGGATCATTAACTTGGCAGGTTAGGATCATTAACGTGGCAAGTTAGGATCATTAATCTTAGGGATCCGATCCCGTTAGCGGGATCAAAAATCGACAACATCCGGTGAAGTTGGAGACGCAAATTCAAATGACAAAATAGTAATAAGAAACATTCATGAACATACAAGTGTCCTACATCATTTAAAAGCTTAACTTCTTGTTAATCCAACCGCGTTGTCAGATTTCAAAAGTCCTTTACGACGAAAGCATACCATGCGATTAAAACTTTCTAAAACTCCCACTTTCCGACCTGAAGACCACTGACGTCATAATTTGACCTCTTATTTGTTCGCGTTCCCAGTTGTTTTAAAAGCACAATTTCCCTGACTGAAAAGACTGAGCCGAGAGTTGAGGACCAATGAAATCATATTCCCCCACTCTTGCAAAGATTGCGTCATCACCCCTTTCATTTGAAGGTGACTGATTAAATATGGTATTAATCAAATGTTTGTTTTTGTATTTAAAAAAGTGTAGGATTAATGTTAATTACACATTTAGTAATGAATTTCACACAATGTAACACTTTTGTAAGAGGCTCAGCATAATCGAATCCACCCATTATCAACGCCTAATCAGGAGCATTCGCGTTAAAGTGCCTTGCTCAAGGGCACATCAACCGCTTGATCACCTTGTCGGCTCGGGGATTCGAACTACCGACCTTTTCGTTCGTGGCCCAATCTAACCGATAGGCTAAATCTGGGGTCATTTCTAATGTAGCATAATAACTAAGCACAGCAGTTTGGTTTATAGTTCAAACGCAGTTTAATTTCATTCAATCACTTTACATATCGTAAAATTATTATGGAAACTCTTTAGGCTCCCTCTTCCAGCTAGAAATTCTGGAATACTCGCGATGCAAAGGTAAACAGATCATTGCGCGATCTCTTGACGCGCCCTTGATAGTAACGAATTGGTTTTATCAGTCATAGTTCTGTCGAAGCCACACCTTTGCTTGCTTAAAGAAATGAGACTGAGGGAGTTTGATTAAGTGTAGTAGGCTTTTCCCGTAACTTGAACAGGAAAAATCTGCGAGGGAGGAGCGCCCTCTCAAATCGAACAATAGCGTATGCTACAAGGCAGAAAGATGTATCGTTCAGAAATATACATCTCTTTTCCAAAAATATAGGCCTATGTTTGCATTTTTAAACTCGTTTTAATTGGAAAGGCAGATCAAGCCATTTTATCTAAATAAAAAAACTTCCGCATGTGAAAACAGAATCCTACCAATGATTTGCATAATGTTATACTGACGTTACTCATTACTCCACGTGTTTAACCTTAGCCATCACGCCCGGGAGGAAGCACTGTTCCAAAACGAATGGAATCAACGCGCTAACCCGGTTCACCCGGGGCATTAATCAAATCCCCTCACTGGCATATGAACTCACATTGAGGGTGTGTCTCCCTTACTCTCTCAATGCGAAATAATAGACTGCAGCCTTGTGCTCAACTCAACTCTGCTCTTTCCCGCTCGTACTCCAATCTCACTAATCACGTTATGTTGGCGGTTTAGCTAAGGGTGCGAAAGGAGGCACCAGAGTTCAAAGTTGTTACTGTGTTAATTTGTTTCTGTGTTGGTAGATTTGTGTGTTCCATTTGCATTTGAAAAGAACGGGAGAGTTGTCATTGGATTAAATTGTATTTGTCGCTATGGGAGACGTGATTTCGAGCCACCTGGATGAGGGCAAACGGGAGATCATTACAGGTGAGTGGGTGGGTTGGGATTACACACCCTGATGCGTTACTGTGGTAAAAGCGAAGTTGCATTTTGTCGCTGTGGGAGACGTGATTTCGAGCCACCTGTTTGAGGGCAAGCAGGAGATCCTTACAGGTGAGTGGGCGGGTTGGGATTTTGTCAATGTTTGCCTTTACCACAGTAACGCATCTCTCGTGCGTGCGTGTGTGTGTGTGTGTGTGTGTGTGTGTGGCGACGGATCATAAACGGGTGAATAAGAACTGTGAAACTGATCAGTAGCCTTCAACGTCAATGTTGCTAACAATTTAATGTAGCACTGAAGGGAAACACTGTAGTTCCCTGGGGTGCCCGCATGAAGAGCCAGAGGTAGTTTACACCACGTTCGTTTCTGTCATATAGGAAGTAATTCCATCCATTCAATTTCCAGTCCAGTTCCCACAATGTAGTATTACCACATATAGCCTATTCCTAGTCCTGAACAGAGCATGATTGGGGTAAAACACAGAGGCGTGGCTTAGGAGGGGGAAAGTTGTTACTTTTTTCCAAAAAATGTTTTGTTGTATTTGTCACATGTTGTGTGGACTAACAGTTATAGTATTAGGTGCCCTTCCCAACAATGCAGAGAGAGAGGAAATAGAGAAATAATAGACAAGTAAAATGTGTAACAATAACTTGGCTATATACAAAGGGTACCAGTACTAAGTGGATGTGCAGGGGTATGAGGTAATAACATGGCTATATACAAAGGGTACCAGTACTGAGTGGATGTGCAGGGGTATGAGGTAATAACATGGCTATATACAAGGGCTACCAGTACTGAGTTGATGTGCAGGGGTATGGGGTAATTGAGGTAGATATGTACATATAACTAGGGATAAAGTGACAATGATAAACCATAGCAGCAGTGTATTTGATGAGTCAAAAAAGTTAGTGCAGATAGCTATTGGTTAACTATTGAACTAACTATTTACCAGGCTTATGGTTTAAGGGTAGAAGCTGTTCAGTGTCCTGTTGGTTTGAGACTTGGTGCATCGGTACTGTATGCCATTCAGTAGCAGAGATAACGGATGGAATCTTTGACTATTTTTAGGGCCTTCCTATGACACTGCCTGGTATAGAGGTCCTGGATGGCAGGGAGCTCTGGCCCAGTGATGTACTGGGCCGTACGCACTACCCCCTGTAACGCCTTGTGGTCGGATGCCAAGCAGTTGCCATACCAAGTGGTGATGCAGCCAGTCAAGATGCTCTCAATTGTGCAGCTGTAGAACTTTTTCAGAATCTGATTGCTCATGACAAATCTTTTCATGCTCCTGAGGGGGAAGAGATGTTATGACTGTGTTGATGTGTGTGTGGACCATGATGGATCCTTAGTGAGGTGGACACTGAGGAACTTGAAGATCTCTACCTGCTCTACTTTTATACTTTTATTTTTTCTGAGACTGTAAATGAGGCCAGGATGTGGCCAGGATGAGCATACGAACTGAGTTTTATCTGACTGTCTGATTAGGCTCTTGTGCAGCAGCCTGTATGACAGTTTCATGGATGTGCCTGTAGAAACGTGTCCAGTCTGGCAGCTGAGAGGATGGGCCTTGATCATAGTGGAATAAGACGTAGGGATTTAGGAGGGTGTGGTGGGCTATATGAGTGAATGTATGCTCCCAACATTGACGTTCAATATCAATGATTAGCTTAACACATCAATGCTTATGTTTTTCATTGAGTATTTAAAGCATCTTCACCCGAAGATGAACCTCACTGGTTTCAGGCACAGAGCATTTTACTGTCCGGTATCAAAATCGGTTCCAGCATTCCCGTTCTATGGACATTTTCATAAGAAAAGCTGCAGACAATATAAATCAATATGAAGAACTACCAGTGAAAATCTGAAGGATGGGGAAACCTTTGACTGAAGATGAGTCTTCCCCTATACCTTGATCAGGGAAGCATCTGAGGGAGTGGTCCTTGCAGATAAGAGGGAAACCAGGCAGCAATGTTGTAGGATTTGAAGTGATACTTTTAATGTCTTGGCCAGCCAATCCAGAGACTTGTGTATCATAAGTGGAATTGCAGGAATGCATGAAAAAAGCATGTGTGCCTGTGACTGGGGAAACTCTGACTGGGCCTTGGGAAACTCTGACCTTGGGCTGCATGTAGTCTCCTAGGCTCTAGGGTACTGGGTGTCAAAGGCCTGAAGATGCCAAGGTATTCTTTCAAGCCCTGAAGTGTTCATTATGTGCTGTGTGTGTGTCTCCTGCCCTCTCTCTCTCTCTCTCTCTCTCCATGGCCTTGTTCAAGACTGAATGTCATGACTATTGTTGTCTTCAGTAATCTCTCGAAAGAGGTCACCACTAACCATTCCTTTCCTGTTTTAGATTGTGTTCACTTTGTTTAGTTGGTGGCATGTTCAGGAGTATGCCCTTGTAAGTAACTTGTGAATCACTGGTCAGTGGGTGTGGGCTGGAATACCAGAAATGCTAATGTGCAATGTTTCCTTGTGGCAGAAAGAGGCAGGGTTGTTGTCGGGTTTCACTGTGGGGAGTGGTGGGCTGCTAAAAGGGAGGTTTTGCGTGGCCTGGCGAGGCGGGGCACTTCTCACTTCTCACTCATTCACTCACCAACCCACACCCTTTTGAGGACAGAGGTCTGTTTGAAAGAACAGGTAGCAGAAACACCCACGGGTTAGCTATTATCTCACTGGCAACATGGTCCAACACATCTAGGCTAATCCCGTTAGGGCCCATTTACCCTGTTTATGCCATTACACACATTAAATCAAACATTAAAACACACTCTCCCTCTGCTTTTGTTGGCAGTAGGGTGTAAGTGTGTGAGTCAGTCTATGGGACTATCCCATTGGAATATTTTTCTAAAGCTCCGTGGTGCCCTGAGAAATATGTGATTATATTTGTCTGTGGAAGACAGAGTTAAACATTTTTTTACTTGAATTCAATAACATAATGTTATTCATAGTTTTTATAACTTAATTCTAATACATCAATAAAAATCAATTTAGCTTCAAATAAATAATGCAAAAACAAAGTGTTGGAGAAGAAAGTAAAAGTGCAATATGTGCCATGTAAGAAAGCTAACGTTTAAGTTCCTTGCTCAGAACATGAGAACATATGGTGGTTCCTTTTAACATGAGTCTTCAATATTCCCAGGTAAGACGTTGTAGTTATTATAGGAATTATAGGACTATTTCTCTCTACCATTTGTATTTAATATTCCTTTGACTATTGGATGTTCTTATAGGCACTTAAGTATTGCCAGTGTAACATTATAGCTTCCATCCCTCTCCTCGCCGCTACCTGGGCTCGAACCAGGAACACATCGACAACAGCCACCCTCGAAGCAGCGTTACCCATGCAGAGCAAGGGGAACAACCACTCCAAGTCTCTGAGCGAGTGACGTTTGAAACGTTATTAGCGCGCTCCCTGCTAACTAGCTAGATATTTCACATTGGTTACACCAGCCTAATCTCGGGAGTTGATAGGCTTGAAGTCATAAACGGCGCAAAGCTTGAAGCATTGCGAAGAGCTGCTGGCCAAACGCACGAAAGTGCTGTTTGAATGAATGCTTACGAGCCTGCTGGTGCCTACCATCGCTCAGTCAGACTGCTCTATCAAATCATAGACTTAATTATAACTTAATAACACACAACAATACGAGCCTTAAGTCATTAATATGGTCGAATCCGGAAACTATCATTTCCACAACCAAAACGTTCTGTATTTTATCTAACGGGTGGCATCCCTAAGTCTAAATATTGCTGTTACATTGCACAACCTTCAATGTTATGTCATAATTACGTGAAATTCTGGCAAATTAGTTTGCAATGAACGCAAGAGAAGTGACACAATTTCACCTGGATAATATTGCCTGCTAACCTTTCTTTTAGCTAAATATGCAGGTTTAAAAATATATACTTCTGTGTATTGATTTAAAAAAAGGCATTGATGTTTACGGTTAGGTACACGTTGGAGCAACGACAGTCCTTTTTCACGAATGTGCACTGCATAGATTATATGCAAAGCAGGACAAGCTAGATAAACTAGTAATATCATCAAACTAGTAATATCATCAACCATGTGTAGTTATAACTAGTGATTATGATTGTTTTTTATACGTTTAATGTTAACTAGCAACTTACCTTGGCTTCTTACATTCGCGTAACAGGCAGGCTCCTCGTGAGGCAGGTGGTTAGAGAGTTGGACTAGTTAACCTTAAGGTTGCAAGATTGAATCCCTGAGCTGACAAGGTAAAAATCTGTTGTTCTGCCCCTGAACAAGGCAGTTAACCCACCGTTCCTAGGCCGTCATTGAAAATAAGAATGTGTTCTTAACTGACTTGCCTCGTTAAATAAAGTTGTAAAAAAAATAATAATAAAAAATCGGCGTCCAAAAATACCGATGAATCTGGCTCATGAGGTCAGCCACAGGAAAGGATGACCCAGAGTTACCTCTGCTGCAGAGGATGAGTTTATTAGAGTTACCAGCCTCAGAAATTGCAGCCCAAATAAATGCTTCACAAAGTTCAAGTAACAGGCACATCTCAACATCAACTGTTCAGAGGAGACTGTGAATCAGGCCTTCATGGTCGAATTGCTGTAAAGAAACCACTACTAAAGGACACCAATAATAAGAAGAGACTTGCTTGGACCAAGAAACACGAGCAATGGACATTAGACTGGAAATTTGTCCTTTGGTCTGGAGTCCAAATTTGAGATTTTTGTTTCCAACCGCCGTGTCTTTGTGAGATGCGGTGTGGGTGACTGGATGGTCTCCGCATGTGTATTTCCCACCGTAAAGCATGGAGGAGGAGGTGTTATGGTGTGGTGGTGCTTTGCTGGTGACACTGTCTGTAATTTATTTAGAATTCAAGGCACACTTAACCAGCATGGCTACCACAGCATTCTGCAGCGATACGTCATTCCATCTGGTTTGGGCTTAGCGGGACTATCGTTTGTTTTTCAACAGCACAATGACCCAACACACCGCCAGGCTGTGTAAAGGCTGTTTGACCAAGGAGAGTGGAGTGCTGCATCAGATGACCTGACCTCCACAATCACCTGACCTCAACCAAATTGAGATGGTTTGGGATGAGTTGGATCACAGTGTGAAGGAAAAGCAGCCAACAAGTGCCCAGCATATGTGGTAACTCCTTCAAGACTGTTGGAAAAGCATTCCAGGTGAAGTTGGTTGAGAGAGTGCCACGAGTGTGCAAAGGGTGGCTATTTGAAGAATTTCAAATATAACACATTTTGATATCTTCAACTTTTTTGCTTACTATATGATTCCATATGTTATTTCATAGTTTTGATATCTATACTATCATTCTAAAATGTAGAAAATGCTAAAAAAAATAAGAAACCCTTAAATGAATAGGTGTTCTAAAACCTTTGACAGGTAGTGTGTAGAATTTTTCAACATGCACTTTACATAAAATCCACCAACTTCTTTAGTTAAGCTGTGGTTGCTAAAGAATTGTTCCGGTCTAAAGCAGTGTGGTGTGTTTTGTGTGTGTGTATATAGGGAATAGAGTGCCTTTTGAGAACAGCCTTCTCCAGTGAGGCATTGGAACAGGACAGGATGGTATGCAGAAACCCTTCTGTTACCCAGACTCAGCACTGTTGAGGTCCCCAAGACAATTATCCTAGGCTGGGACATGACAACACTCCAAATGAATGAACACCACAACACCGTGTCAGCTAGACTCCCAGTAACGCAGCTCTATTCGGACAGGATACGTTTTACTGGGGGATACTCTGATGATACTTAACCTGTGTGAATAGTTATCCCTGTTTTTTGAGGGATATTACAGTTGAACAGGTGCTGCACTCAGTTTGGTTAAGAACAAATTGATGCTTAAAACAAAGTGCTATGCACATAGCCTATAGATGAATGATCTGTTCTGTAATATATCAACCTTCCTAGTGCCATTCTTCTCTTTTAAAAGATGAGGTGGACGATATCGTGTCAATGAATTGATACATTGACAAATGTCAGTTAATTAAATATCTGCGTAGGTTACAGTTTGCGGTTCTTATTGATATGCATTATTATTTGGACTTTCTCCGAACTGAAGGCCATTAGGCCAATATTAGGATGTCCCTAGACATATTAAATATCTTCACACCTAGAAGAGCCTCCAGGCTTCCATCATAATGGTCAATTGTGAATGCGGGAAAAAAAATAATGACTTGCAGTTCGGTAAAACGAATCGCGTCGGAATCGCCTTCTGGAAAAACAGACATACCGGGGTAATAATTACATAACAGACGTTCTATAGCAATACTAGTGTCCTGTGCAGATGGGACTTCAGATACTCACCTGTCTCTTCAGCTCTTCTATCAGTTCTTCTCCATCAAAGTGGATGTAAGGGAACATAAAGGAGGCTAATAGGGCGCTGACCTATTGACCCCGATGTTACTGCTTGACAGCGGTGTAGAGATCAACCTTGTAGTATACTATACACACAACATTGACCTGGACTTCCTACCTAAAACAGGAAATAATGTATCCCCATCAACTCTCTGTAGTAGCCAGGCTGTACACTTGCACAGAAGGATGGATGCTCTTCAGTCTGTGCACTAAAGCATATTGTATCTGACTGAATTATGTGTGATTTGAATTAGGGCCCTCTTGATCCACTTTAATTGGTATTTTGTGCCTCCTAATTTGGTTAGTCGCCAGTCCTGTATAATGCCGCTACAGAACCATATACTGGCCCTCTTTATATCAAAAGCATTATAGCAATGTATGCTGACACGTGTATGTCACTGTTTTAACTCGAGCCCATTTACTCAGTGTATATACAATAGAAGTAGAAGACCGTACAGTTAGAAGTAATCCTTTTTCTATCGCTCTACCATCTACATCAGTGAGTAATGATGACAGTGAGTACACCCATGGATGTCCTGCACTGCTTCTGGTAGACACGGGATTATCTGGGTCTGATGACTCACCTCCTGTCAAACGGCTTGCGTCTCTCTGCAGCAGCCATATAGTGAGCAATACGTTTGGGACATCAAATTGCAATAAATATAGAATCAAGAGAATTGCAATAAATATTGTATCGGCATCTAATTATCGTGAGGTCCCTGGCAATTCCCCTCCCTACTATATAGTGCATTATAAAGGCGATAGGGTGTCATATTAGGACACGGGCCTGGATCGAGTGTTTTTGTGCGTGCTCTTTCAGCTCATTTTGTTCTTCCATGTCTTCCCTCTGTTCTTGAGAGCTGTTGCTGTCTTCCCCCACATGGCCCCTCATGCCCAGTCAGCACCTCCTTCCCTGCCTTCCTCCCCCTCACCACTCTGACAGAGAGACACTCCATCGGCCCACAGTCCTAACTACATGAAGAAAGAACCCTCACCCATCTGATCCCCCAACCCATCTGAACATCATGTTTCCCCCCACTCAATCTCCAGACCTCTAGGACACAGTGGAGTTGGGGATTATGAAACCAGTCTTGTCAACTTTGAGGCCCATGATACTGTATGCCAGTTTTCACACAATATGATTCTGCTGAAGTTTGGGAACAGCGTCAACAGACACAAGGTCGGAGAGTTGGCTGCTTCGTCAGAGAAGTTCTCAGTTGAACCAGACGTTCCTTCACAGAACATGAGTTGCAGGGAAGTTTATTCAAGTGTAGCCTGAAAGGCAGTTGAGGCCAGTTGAACAGGGACTGTGTTATCTGCCAGTTCAGCTCCTTCATGCTGTCTACTAAGCATAATGGACTAAGATGAATACATGTTTTTCTTTGCTCAAGAGGTCCATTGGTTCCTGTCACCATGTGATCATGTCTCCCTTCAAAACAACTGAGTAACTCAAAGGACAGTGTTGGGAGTATGTCAGCTGTGTCATGCTGCCAAACCAACCACTCACACCTCACTGTGAATCTCTGTAGTGTTTATCAAGTCTGCCAAAGTCACACAGAGCGCTCTTTGTGTTACCTTGTTACAATCATAATAGTCGGGATAAACACTGCCTGTCTGTTCATCTGATTTCATCAGGATATCTATTCTTGTGCCACTCATCTCAAACATGACACGTCTGTGACTCAATCAAGTGACGTACAAACACATATCTTGTGGTTTGTACTCCTCAGGCCTGTCACAAGCTCTCAAAAGTGACTATTTTCCACACTCCCAACATACGACGAATTTGATTGTCACACTGTCAGTGAGTGAAGAGTTTGCTCGGCCAACATTGAGACCCAGGCCCCCTCTCTCTCTCCTAGCTCCAGGTTAAGCTTTTCGTCAGGAACAGTTCAAACATCGCTAACCCTTTAATGGGACCATAACCATTGAACTCATTTCCAGGTTTTGTTCTGTTAGTAGCACTGTGATGAAGACACTGGACTTACTCTTTCCTCCCTGACTGAGCTTTCATATTAAGGTTACATTCCACAGACACTTCCTTCCAAGTCGGCCAGCTGGCCCACCACTGCCAAGACATTCCTCAGTATTTCATCTTATTTCTGTCCAATATTACTACCTCTGGCTATTCAACCCTCACAGATCACTCAATGCTTAATTGAACAACATTTAGTAACTTGTCTGTTTCATTCTTAGACTTAATTTTACTGCAGGAAAGTTGGTGCATTAGACTCGCTACATAAAGGAGGTGAACTACGTGAGACTGAATAGCTGTCACAAACACAGATGCTGCAAAATCTGTGAGATAGTTGAGTTCAGGGAAATTCAATAGTAATGGAAATACGCTGAGACTCTTAATTTTTTTCTCACTTAAAATGTATGCCAATCAAAGACCATGGATTTTCAAAGTTAAACTAACAATACAACTCTATGCACAAGGACTACCTTTAACAATTTACACAGCATTTGACAAAAACACACTTATTAGAAGAACACCCTAGATGCAAAGAACCCCCCCAGAAATCAAAGCCTTTGCTTATTCCACATTTTTAGTATAGAAAATGGTTGAAAAATTTAAATATGCCTTAAGTCATTTTTTAAAATGTTTATTTTCATTTGACATGCTAGGATTGAACTTTGCTTGTTGGTGCTCATGGGTCCTTTCAGATGGAAATGACCTTGAGATACCATATGTCTGGTGACTGGATGGATTTGGGCTACCTGGGAGTGGTGCAGCAATGTGCAGTTTTGTACTCTGTTGTCAGTCAGGATGTTTGTTCAGGATGGTTTGTGAGTCACTAACAGTGATGCAGCTATGAATGGCTGCCCTAAATGTGTCTGCTAGATCCACTCTTGAGGCAGTGGGAGCACAAAGGATGGACTGAAAGTGGAATGTAAGAGTTGTAGATGGTATGGAAGGTCTATGTTTCAAGGCCATGGGGAGTGGCTCATGGTGGACTGTACTGTTCTCCTGCCGCCTGTTATCCCTCCCCATGACTTAGTTCCTTAGCATAATTCTTTAGTCCAGTTTATAGAAATGAAATCAGCCATTAGATCCATTGAGTGATTGTTTCTTTGGTCCTATGACTCAAGTCCCCCCAGACTCTTTGACTGACTGACTGCCTTATGGATTTACCAGAGGCTTCAATTACAGTCTTTAGAAAGCTAATCTGATCTGAGGCTATCTCTCATAATTTTTTCCCCCAACCACCTCTACTCTCTTCCAGTAAAATAAACATTTCATAACTGCAATGCAGAACAGATGGGATCAGAGGAAGATGATCTCTGCTCCAGTTATAATTACAATTGTCGAACATTAGAATATTTCCTGTAGAAGTGCTGTATGAAAAATACATATTTTGAAATTATAGTTTGACGTATGTACTGTAGATCACTGACCTATTCACCCTTGTTTGTAAGCACTCTGGTATACTGAATAATTGTATCTCCACAGAGTGTAGATAAGGATGGTTTGCAGCTGTGTCCTGAAGGGTTGTGGGTTGGTTATGTGGTATTAGAATATGATTGGTCCACAGAGCAGTAGATGGGAGAACCCAAGCCGTGGTTTGCGTCCCAAATGGTACCCTGTTGACCAGAGTAAAAGTAGTGCGCTATTAAGGGAATAGAGTGGCATCTGGAACACAGGTGCTGTTCTGTCCCCTACGCCTGGCCTGGTTCCAGCTATCCCTCCTGACTCTCTCTCTCTGGAAGAGGGTGAACCCCTGAGCCTGAGTCTCCCTCTACCCTGCCAGCAGGCCATTCCTCCCTACGCTACGTTTACAGTCTCCCTCTACCCTGCCAGCAGGCCATTCCTCCCTACGCTACGTTTACAGTCTCCCTCTATCCTGCCAGCAGACCATTCCTCCCTACGCTACGTTTACAGTCTCCCTCTATCCTGCCAGCAGACCATTCCTCCCTACGCTACGCTATGTTTACAGTCTCCCTCTACCCTGCCAGCAGGCCATTCCTCCCTATGCTACGCTACGTTTACAGTCTCCCTCTATCCTGCCAGCAGACCATTCCTCCCTACGCTACGCTACGTTTACAGTCTCCCTCTACCCTGCCAGCAGGCCATTCCTCCCTACGCTACGTTTACAGTCTCCCTCTACCCTGCCAGCAGACCATTCCTCCCTACGCTACGTTTACAGTCTCCCTCTACCCTGCCAGCAGGCCATTCCTCCCTACGCTACGTTTACAGTCTCCCTCTACCCTGCCAGCAGGCCATTCCTCCCTACGCTACGCTACGTTTACAGTCTCCCTCTACCCTGCCAGCAGGCCATTCCTCCCTACGCTACGTTTACAGTCTCCCTCTACCCTGCCAGCAGACCATTCCTCCCTACGCTACGTTTACAGTCTCCCTCTACCCTGCCAGCAGGCCATTCCTCCCCTACGCTACGCTACGTTTACAGTCTCCCTCTACCCTGCCAGCAGGCCATTCCTCCCTACGCTACGTTTACAGTCTCCCTCTACCCTGCCAGCAGGCCATTCCTCCCTACGCTACGCTACGTTTACAGTCTCCCTCTACCCTGCCAGCAGACCATTCCTCCCTACGCTACGTTTACAGTCTCCCTCTACCCTGCCAGCAGACCATTCCTCCCTACGCTACGTTTACAGTCTCCCTCTACCCTGCCAGCAGACCATTCCTCCCTACGCTACGCTACGTTTCCAGTCTCCCTCTACCCTGCCAGCAGACCATTCCTCCCTACGCTACGCTACGTTTACAGTCTCCCTCTACCCTGCCAGCAGACCATTCCTCCCTACGCTACGTTCACAGCACCACTCTCTCTAAATAAAGGGGATGGTAAAAACCAAACAGATTATCTTTATTCCGTTCTCTCTGAGGTAGACAGACATAAAGAGACCAAGTTAACACCAGAAACCTAAATAAGCCTTGTCTAAACCAGAATGGCCCGTAGTCACACTAAAGGAGTGCTAAACTTGTTGAAGGTCCAGGGGTGTAAGTTTGAAGTCGGGCCTTTTCAGTTTCACAAACGGGTTGATAGTGTGCCAGGTTTGTTGCCATGCCAACTCCATTTGGTAAAATATTGAAATGCTGAACTGAAGGCGAACTCTGTAATGCAAACACTGCCGTGTGGACATTCTGATAAAGGACACAAAGGACCACGTGAAATGTGTTAATTATTTCTTTACACTGTGCTAAGCGTAGTAAATAGTGATCGAGGTAACCGGCAAACGGTGACCCTTTGCATTCAGACGGTTACTTAACACGTGAATGAAGAATACACCAACTAATACATCACTATTGACCGGGAATGTCGTCATACAACGCTTGATTTGCAACACCTCGGGTCTGTTCGTGGATGTAGCATTACAGAACTTTCTGATAGAAGTGTAGAAATGTTATGGATAGATTTGCAACACCTCGGGTCTGTTCGTGGATGTAGCATTACAGAACTTTCTGATAGAAGTGTAGAAATGTTATGGATAGATTTGCAACACCTCGGGTCTGTTCGGGGATGTAGCATTACAGAACTTTCCGATAGAAGTGTAGAAATGTTATGGATAGAGCTGACATTACTCCATATCTTCAACACTGAGTGTTTCACGTCCCCTAATATAGCCTTGTCCTTCCTTCCTCCCGCAGCCAGGACAGGCGAGGTGATTGGAGAGTTTAGCCGTCTGTATGAGCAACAGTATGCAGTGGCCCTTTTCAACAAGGTCCGCTTTGACATCGAGGGAGGAGGTGGGCCCCAGCCACAGCTACTGCACCGCAAGGTAACTAACTTTCTCCTCCACTCCTCTTGTCCTCTACTCTGTTTCTGCCCTGATAAGGTGACAGAATAACACCTGAAGTTCTGACATTTGGAACACTTTGCCCACATTATGTTGAAACTGAAGAAACTCGCCTCGCTATATCAATATCAGTTTGTTCTGAAGATTGAAGTGTGTTCAGATATAATAGTAGCTACAGCATGAGAAGTCCTTGCCACTCCCACTTAAGCCAGAGGAGTAAACGGTAGTTTAGAGTTCTGTGCTAGGCTACAGAGAGAATCATTCAAGGAGCATTGAGATATTTCCATCTCTGTGTAACAGATGTGAAGTACAAGTTACCATGGTGTGATGCCACTGTCCCTGAGGTATCAAGTCAACCGTGCTACGAATGGAGGGAGCAACAATCTAGCTTGTGACTTTTTGACTTCAGGGCGAGTGACGTCACTGCAGAGGACCCTAAGGCTCGATTTAAATCCGTAGCGCTGAAGATCTGCTTTGTAGCACGATTGACATTTTAAAGGCAATGTTCCCGCCTTAGCAGAGACTGCATTCACTGTAAACGTTGTCATGTCGGCTCAATTAGACATGACCTTTACATTTCAACCGCTCTATAAAGGCGATTTGCACATGGGCCACTGTAAACGGCAATTGAACCGCAAGAATATTTGTCTACCGTGTGTCGTGACCAGCAGTCCCGGGTTGTCAGCTCGAATGTTGTCGTAAAAAAGTTGGTCAACCATGCGTAGGGAATGTTCAAGACTTTTCCAGCTGCCGCCCTACTCCCAGAACCTTTTGATGCTTTCCGCAGCCAGTCTGTAAGTGCATTAATGCTGAACATAAGCGCTATGGTTTGAATCGTGCCCCTAGTATAACTCTTTTATTAGGCTTCTCCTGAGGGTCCAGTGTTAAGCCTGTTGCCCTGTTTTTAAAGGCCCGTAACACTCTCGTAAAGAGAAACAGTTAGCTACATTCTGTCTGGCGTTACAGCTGCACTGACAATGCTAACTACATGAGGCTGTGTAAGAGATTGCAGTTTTATTGTCAGTGAGGTTTTTGAGGAATGTCGGCTGTTTTCCTGAGAACAACAATGCTGTCTTTATGGGCAAATGATTGGATAAATTAATCAATACTACTGTGTCTAGACTACATTTGAGACATCACAAACAGTAGTCACATGGCAATGTAGTAAGTATACCTGATGTTTCAAGAGGAACTCCAAGGCTTTAAATAGTAGGTCAGTCCTTGGTCCATGAAGATGGACCAGTCCACCAAAGAGGTGATGTCCCTAGATGCCAGTCATCAGAAGTTTTTTACAGACTCCCCTGTCTGGCCCATTCAGGTTCCTCTGGAGAATAGATCAATCTTCTCTGGAGCTCTGTTCCAGTTTCTGGAGGAGAACAATAAATGGAGAAACCACTTCATCTTCGTTCCTGACTGCTACACTATCAACTACTATGACAACAAAGCGGTAAGGAAAGACTTCATTCAAATGCCCCCCCCCCCCCATTATGATGGTGTATTTGTAAGTATTAGTGAATTGGCTAATAAAATGTGTCAATCCCTGTAATATACATGGAGTTCTAGATGTGTATTATATCTGCAAGGCTCATTCTCATAAATGTCATATTGTTTACAAGTTTAGTATTTGGGGATAAAGATGCAATAGAGCAGTACATCTGCCTTGTCCTTGTGTTCCCCGTCAGTCTCACGAGAGAGGGCTTCACCCCAAGGGAAACATCAACTGTGCTGGGTACAAAGTGCTGACTTCAATGGATCAGTACCTGGAGCTGCTCAACAACAGCCTGCCTGGTGAGCACATGTTGGGACTGAGAACCAGGGAAGGGGGTGAGGCACATGTTGGGACTGAGAACCAGGGAAGGGGACTGAGAACCAGGGGGGGGTGACATGTTGGGACTGAGAACCAGGGAAGGGGGTGAGGCACATGTTGGGACTGAGAACCAGGGAAGGGGGTGAGGCACATGTTGGGACTGAGAACCAGGGAAGGGGGTGAGGCACATGTTGGGACTGAGAACCAGGGAAGGGGGTGAGGCACATGTTGGGACTGAGAACCAGGGAAGGGGGTGGGGCACATGTTGGGACTGAGAACCAGGGAAGGGGGTGGGGCACATGTTGGGACTGAGAACCAGGGAAGGGGGTGGGGCACATGTTGGGACTGAGAACCAGGGAAGGGGGTGAGGCACATGTTGGGACTGAGAACCAGGGAAGGGGGTGGGGCACATGTTGGGACTGAGAACCAGGGAAGGGGGTGGGGCACATGTTATGCAGGTTAACTTTTACTGTCATGAATCTTGCCCTGGCACCAAAACTGAGCGATTTCTGCCAGATGGGCCAGCTGATAAGTCAAAATTGCCTGTCATGAAAACAAACATTAGCTTTTTGGTCTTAATTTAGGATTAGGCATTAGGGTTAGCAGTGTGGTTAGGGTTGACATCAGAGTTCGTGGCTGTGCCAGCTAGTGAACACTGCAGAGCTGCCTCCAGGGCAAGATTCAGGACCATAAATTCCAACCTACATATGTTAAGACTCCTCCCATAAATGCCATATGTCATCATTTTAAAGAGGAACGGAGACCTTGTATTGCACTTATGAACGGCTCGCTGTTATTTGATGTAATGTGGGCATGTTCCTGTTTCCGAAGGGCTGTTTTTGTGCTACTGGATTGTTCACAACGTGTGCAGAAAGGATCACTTCCTGGCTGGTGCAGGACTGTTTGATGCAGTGTTGTATAGACTGTAAATTATTGTCTGAATATTTGGTGTATTGTGAAGGATTGTCAACACAATTTCACCATATCAAAATTCCGGTTACATGTAAATGTACTTGTTGCATAAAGGTTATTGTGATGGTGTGTTTCAGGTGTAAAGGCTAAAGTGGGTAACGCTCCCTTCCTGAAGTGTGCCACCCAGTTCCCCCTGATCCTGTGGCACCCGTACGCCCGCCACTACTACTTCTGTGTGGTGACGGAGAAAGAACAGCAGAAGTGGCATGCAGTCTTTCAGGACTGTGTAAGACATGCCAATGATGGTGCGTATCCCTGTCAAACCAACACATTCAATCCCAGACTCACTGTATTACCCGTCGAGATCATCCTGTCATTCATTCTGTGGTCTATTTCACTCTGTGGTTGTGCGCATGTTGAAACACAAGTGTCCATTTTTATGGTTCTGCGGAATGCTTGAAGGTTCTGCGGAATGCTTGAAGGTTCTGCAGCATGCTTGAAGGTTCTGCGGCATGCTTGAAGGAACTTAATTGCAGTGTTCAAACATAGTGAGTGACCGAAGTGTCGAGATGAATTGGTTCCCAGCCTTGGTCCCGAGGTGTTATGGTGAGGCAGTTATTGAGTAATACATGAAGGCAAGAGCACACTTGTCTAGAATCAATGGCCTCAAGAGTTTTGATATGTATAGCAAAGTTGTTGATTTAGAGCCCCATTTAACAGTAGTGCATTGCTACTAGCGGTAGCATAATGACATGTTAGCTGTTCCCATAGACTTCCAGTCATTGAGCCAACGACTAATCATTTAAGTGCGCCTTGACAGAAACTTATTAAAATATTGTATTTATTTATTGCAGCGGTGGGCCACCACTGCTTAATGAATATAGGTGAAACACTGGCTCAAATATTTTAAAGATTTCAAATAGCATTTGAACCCAGGTCTGCCCACTAATATCAGACTAGATATAACTCAAACAGGAAGAGAGATATGAGCAGGCTAGTGGAGTGTAGCAGTGAAGTATACACTGAACTGACTGCTGATGAAGTGATTATGTCTGAACCCAGGAATTATGGCTTCCAGCTGACCACCG
Source organism: Oncorhynchus tshawytscha (assembly GCF_018296145.1). Lineage (NCBI taxonomy): Eukaryota > Metazoa > Chordata > Actinopteri > Salmoniformes > Salmonidae > Oncorhynchus > Oncorhynchus tshawytscha. The sequence continues at coordinate 13,935,354 of NC_056440.1, forward strand.
CCTAGCCAAACCCAGACTGTGTTGTCCTCCCACCATCCTCACTGTCTCTTGATGTGTCCCATCATGTTTCTCATGCAACAGCCTCTCTGCAGAAATTTAGATTGATCAACAGTGATAGAAGTGTCACCTGTTTCCATACAGGTCTGTGTCAATATAAAAGCCTAGTAGGTTTACAATCCAGTACATTATGATCATATGGGGACTGTTAACAATTCTCCTAGGGACTTACTGATAGTGTTTTGAATTAGGCCACCCATGTTGGCTCTGTAGAGCTGCACAGCAACTATGCTGGCAGAGACTGACGTATAGCTACATAGTTTATACATAGTTCTATGGTTTTTGCTTCATTTCCTCTACCAGCTTGTGTCACTCATTCCATTGCGTGTCTGTGTGTTTACGCTCCTCCCTTGTACTTCATTGTTGAATTAAGGTCACTGGTTAGTAAGGAACTCCCCTCACCTGGTTGTCTGGGTCTTAATTGAAAGGAAAAAACAAAAACCAGCCAACACTAGGCCCTCCATAGAAAGAGTTTGACACCCCTGATCTACAGTATAATAAGCAGCCACAGCACTTGAGCATTGACATCTGTAGTAACATCCAGTTAGTTATAATGTCCAAGCAGACAAACTCTGGTGAATGTTGCATTGGAATAGCCTGTGTCCCAGTCTGTTTGTGCCATCATACCAACTCCCTGTCATGGTTTGGTTTGACAATGACCGCACCAACAGATCTGGGACCAGGCTAGTAATTGGACAGATTTGGATTCTGGGATAGACTGTCCCCATAGCGACAGGGAAGACAGTCTCTGAGAGGGACCTGCCACGCTGTACTTTCCTCTGTATTTGCGAGCTTACGTAAACCGTATGCCATACACATGATTCAATATGTTTTAGAACTGGCGTCATGTAAACTTGGGTCCAACAGTTTCATCATTGACAGGAAGGAAATGAAATCTGCTGTATCTGTCTGCACAGGGCCTGTGTTGTTTTGGTTATTGTGTGCAGACCAATGTTTTACTTTAATTGCAGTGTGTCATGTTTTTATATACATGTATTATGAGTAGACCAGGAATACTTTTGGAGGTTTATTTATTTATTTTTAGCAGGGTGAATGTGAGGACAGTGTTTTGGGACGAGATCTATGCTCCCTGAACTAAGAAAAAAGAGCTGTACTGTACTCACTCCATTCTCTTTAGCCTCTACGTGGCCACCAGAGTTATCTTTCATTGAGGAATAAATCGGATTAGAAAAGAAACAGTCATGTCTGTAGAGAATCCCAAGAATGACAGCTGCCTCTTGCCTGCTCAAAGATTCCTTTACCAGATTTTCTCTATTAAGTTAGAGCTTGTTCCATTTGTCTAAACAACGAGTCTACGGTAAGCCCCGGGGGTCTTCCTTCATGCCCTCTCCCTCTCAACATAAAACATGTGGCCAGCTCATGCTAAATTCCCTACAGACACTTTCTTGTTATGTCAGAAAACAAACTGTCCTCTAACTCCCAGATACTGTCAGCAGTACTTAGCATGTCTACTATACAACAGTGGATGACTCAATTAAGTCACAAAATGACTCTAATTAAACCATCAGATTGTGGACCAGGAGTGCTTAGTCAGGCAATCCATCCCTGTGCTCGTTTTGTGTAATTGTTATTTAACCTTTTTAATTAACCAGGCAAGTCGGTTAAGCACAAGTTCTTATTTACAATGACGGACTACCCCAACCAAACCTGGACAACGCTGGGCCAATTGTGCGCCGCCCTATGGGACTTCCAATCCCGGACGGATGTGATACAGACTGGATTCGTACCAGGGACTGTAGATGCACTGAGATGCAGTGCCTTAGACCTCTGCACCACTCGGGAGCCCTGTTACTACACAGCTGATTCAAATGATCAAAGCTTGATGGTTAGGTTTTTTTATTCTTTTGAGTAAGCTGTGTAGTGCTATAGCAAAAACCCATATAGTGTACCCCTTGGGGTCCTGAGGACCAAGTTTGGGGGAACCCTGGTTTAGGGTTTAACTACCCATTTATGTTTCAGTCGTTTTAAGGATTAGCACTTCAAGTACTGTGATCTCTTTATTAGGGTTGCAAAAGGAGGGTATATAGTGCCTTGCGAAAGTATTCGGCCCCCTTGAACTTTGCGACCTTTTGCCACATTTCAGGCTTCAAACATAAAGATATAAAACTATTTTTTTGTGAAGAATCAACAAGTGGGACACAATCATGAAGTGGAACGACATTTATTGGATATTTCATACTTTTTTAACAAATCAAAAACGGAAAAATTTGGGAATGCAAAATTATTCAGCCCCTTAAGTTAATACTTTGTAGCGCCACCTTTTGCTGCGATTACAGCTGTAAGTCGCTTGGGGTATGTCTCTATCAGTTTTGCACATCGAGAGACTGACATTTTTTCCCATTCCTCCTTGCAAAACAGCTCGAGCTCAGTGAGGTTGGATGGAGAGCATTTGTGAATGACTTGGCCATTCTAACACCTGGATATGTTTATTTTTGAATCATTCCATTGTAGATTTTGCTTTATGTTTTGGATCATTGTCTTGTTGGAAGACAAATCTCCGTCCCAGTCTCAGGTCTTTTGCAGACTCCATCAGGTTTTCTTCCAGAATGGTCCTGTATTTGGCTCCATCCATCTTCCCATCAATTTTAACCATCTTCCCTGTCCCTGCTGAAGAAAAGCAGGCCCAAACCATGATGCTGCCACCACCATGTTTGACAGTGGGGATGATGTGTTCAGGGTGATGAGCTGTGTTGCTTTTACGCCAAACATAACATTTTGCATTGTTGCCAAAAAGTTCAATTTTGGTTTCATCTGACCAGAGCACCTTCTTCCACATGTTTGGTGTGTCTCCCAGGTGGCTTGTGGCAAACTTTAAACTACACTTTTTATGGATATCTTTAAGAAATGGCTTTCTTCTTGCCACTCTTCCATAAAGGCCAGATTTGTGCAATATACAACTGATTGTTGTCCTATGGACAGAGTCTCCCACCTCAGCTGTAGATCTCTGCAGTTCATCCAGAGTTATCATGGGTCTCTTGGCTGCATCTCTGATCAGTCTTCTCCTTGTATGAGCTGAAAGTTTAGAGGGACGGCCAGGTCTTGGTAGATTTGCAGTGGTCTGATACTCCTTCCATTTCAATATTATCGCTTGCACAGTGCTCCTTGGGATGTTTAAAGCTTGGGAAATATTTTTGTATCCAAATCCGGCTTTAAATTTCTTCACAACAGTATTTCGGACCTGCCTGGTGTGTTCCTTGTTCTTCATGATGCTCTCTGCGCTTTTAACGGACCTCTGAGACTATCACAGTGCAGGGCATTACACTTGATTACACACAGGTGGATTGTATTTATCATCATTAGTCATTTAGGTCAACATTGGATCATTCAGAGATCCTCACTGAACTTCTGGAGAGAGTTTGCTGCACTGAAAGTAAAGGGGCTGAATAATTTTGCACGCCCAATTTTTCAGTTTTTGATTTGTTAAAAAAGTTTGAAATATACAATAAATGTCGTTCCACTTCATGATTGTGTCCCACTTGTTGTTGATTCTTCACAAAAAATACAGTTTTATATCTTTGTTTGAAGCCTGAAATGTGGCAAAAGGTCGCAAAGTTCAAGGGGGCCGAATACTTTCGCAAGGCACTGTATATAGCCTTGTCCTACCAAAATGTTTTTCCTATTCTCTTCATAATAGCAGAAATATGACATATATATAAAAGTATGTGTTGCAGCGACGTCATTGTTATCAGACACTGCAGCCACAATGGTGACCAAAGTAGAACTGGAGCTATTGTCTTTCGCCCAGTGATGTAGTCAAGTCACTAAACCTAGAGCCCCAAGTCCCCTGTGCTCGAGTCGCAAGACGCTATGGCTAAAGTCTGAGTCCCAGTGCTCCAGTCCTGATCCAGGAGCTCACGTCTGAGTCCCAGTGCTCCAGTCCTGATCCAGGAGCTCACGTCTGAGTCCCAGTGCTCCAGTCCTGATCCAGGAGCTCACGTCTGAGTCCCAGTGCTCCAGTCCTGATCCAGGAGCTCACGTCTGAGTCACTGGATCCACATGAACTCAAAGCCACCGGTCGGCTGTATTGGTACTTCCCAGTAGGACCAGTCCTCCATTGGAATGAACGACATTCTACAGTATTTCAAGTCCATGTTTAAAGGACAAAATGACATGTATTTTTGTTTGTTATAATGGAGACTAACATTAGCAGCAAAACAATGACTTTAAAAAATATTTATTTTTGAGGTTCAGTTCACAAAATATAATTTTAAAGTATGTCTGTCATAGAATAAATGTGTCAAAGAATGTAGACATTAATAAATAAGTTTCTATAGATTGAGTGCCAAGATGCTGTGCGGGGGTTTCAATACAATGCCCCCTGTCAGTCATCATGGTTTACAGTGCCTTCGGATAGTATTCAGACCCCTTGACTTTTTCCACAATTTGTTACGTTACAGCCTTATTCAAAAATTATATGAAATAGTTTTTTCTCCTCATCAATCTACACACAATACCCCATAATATTAAAGCAAAAATAGTTTTGTGGAAATATTTGTACTTTTTATTACAAATTTAAAAAACTGATCATGTTTACATAACTATTCAGACCCTTTACTCAGTACTTTGTTGAAGCACCTTCTGGCAGCGATGACAGCATCTATTCTTCTTGGTTATGATGCTACAAGCTAGGCACACCTGTATTTGGGGAGTTCTTTCCCGTTCTTCTCTGCAGAGCCTCAAGCTCTGTCACTTTGGATGGGGAGCGTCTCTGCACAGCTATTTTCAGGTCTCTCCAGAGATGTTTGATCGGGCTCTGACTGGGCCACTCAAGGACATTCAGAGACTTGTCCCAAAGCCACTCCTGTATTGTCTTGGCTGTATGCTTAGGGTTGTTGTCCTGTTGGAAGGTGAACCTGTAGCAAAGGTTCTGAATACTTATGTAAATATGGTATTTATTTTTTGCTGCAGAGATGGTTGTCCTTCTGGAAGTTACTCCCATCTCTACAGAGGAACTCTAAGCTCTGTCAGAGTGACCATCAGGTTCTTGGTCACCTCCCTGACCAAGGCCCTTCTCCCTGAGTGCTCAGTTTGGCTGGGTGGCGAGCTCTAGGGAGAGTCTTGGGGGTTCCAAACTTCTTCCATTTAAGAATGATGGAGGCAACTGTGTTCTTGGGTACCTTCAATGCTGCAGAATTGATTTTTGGGGGCGTGCCTTTCCCCAGCTCTGTGCCTCGACACAATCCTATCTTGGAGCTCTATGGACAATTCCTTCTACCTCATGGCTTGGTTTTTGCTCTGACATGCACTGTCAACTGTGGGACCTTGTATCTGGCCTTTACAAATCATGTCCAATAAATTGAATTTACCACAGGTGGACTCCAAGTTGTTGAAACATCTCAAGGATGATCAATGGAAACCTGAGCTCAATTTCAAGCCTCATAGCAAAGGGTTTGAAAACTTGTCAAGTTTTTCTGTATTTTTAATTTTTAAGTTAGCAAATATTTCAACAATTTGCTCTGTCATTATGGGTATTATGTGTAGGTTGCTGAGTATGGTATTTAAAAAAATTAAAAAAAACATTTTAGAATAAGACTGTAACGTAAAAAAATGTGGAAAAGGTCCAGGGGTCTGAATACTATCCGAAGACGCTGTATACAGTCGTGGCCAAAAGTTGAGACACTATTAATTGTCACAGTCTGCTGCCTCAGTGTCTTTTAGATATTTTTGTCATGTGTTACTATGGAATACAGAAGTATAATTACAAGCATTTCATAAGTGTCAAAGGCTTTTATTGCCAATTACATGAAGTTGATTCAAAGAGTCAATATTTGCAGTCTTGACCCTTCTTTTTAAGACCTCTGCAATCCGCCCTGGCATGCTGTCAATTAACCTCTGTGCCACATCCTGACTGATGGCAGCCATTCTTGCATAATCAATGCTTGGAGTTTGTCAGAATTGATGGGGTTTTATTTGTCCACCTGCCTCTTGAGGATTGACCACAAGTTCTCCATGGGATTAAGGTCTGGAGAGATTCCTGGCCATGGACCCAAAATATTGATGTTTTGTTCCCTGAGCAACTTAGTTATCACTTTTGCATTATGGCAAGGTGCTCCATCATGCTGGAAAAAGCCTTGTTCGTCATCAAACTGTTCCTGGATGGTTGGGAGAAGTTGCTCTCGGAGGATGTGTTGGTACCAGTCTTTATTCATGGCTGTGTTCTTAGGCAAAATTGTGAGTGAGCCTACTCCTTTGGCTGAGAAGCAACCCCACACATGAATGGTCTCAGGATGCTTTACTGTTGGTATGACACAAGACTGATGGTAGCGCTCACCTTGTCTTCTCTGGACAAGCTTTTTTCCGGATGCCCCAAACAACCGGAAAGGGGATTCAACAGAGAAAATGACTTTAACCCAGTCCTCAGCAGTCCAATCCCTGTACCTTTTGCAGAATATCAGTCCATCCCTGATGTTTTTCCTGGAGAGAAGTGGCTTCTTTGCTGCCCTTCTTGACACCAGGCCATCCTCCAAAAGTCTTTGCCTCACTGTGCGTGCAGATGCACTCACCTGCCTGCTGCCATTCCTGAGCAACCAGTACGGTGGTGACCCGATCCCTCAGCTGAATCAACTTTAGGAGACGGTCCTGGCACCCTGGATCCTTCTTCACAACAATTGAACCGCTCTCCTTGAAGTTCTTGATGATCTGATAAATGGTTGATTTTAGGTGCAATCTTACTGGCAGCAATATCCTTGCCTGTGAAGCCCTTTTTGTGCAAATCAATGATGACGGCATGTGTTTCCTTGCAGGTAACCATTGTTGACAGAGGAAGAACAATGATTCCAAGCACCACCCTCATTTTTAAAGCTTCCAGTCTGTTATTCAAACTCAATCAGCAGGACAGTGTTCTCCAGCCTTGTCCTTGTCAACACTCACACCTGTGTTAACGAGAGAATCACTGACATGTCAGCTGGTCCTGGTCCTTTTGTGGCAGGGTTGAAATGCAGTGGAAATGTGTGTTTTGCGGATTTAATTCATTTGCATGGCAAAGAAGGACTTTGCAATTAATTGCAATTCATCTGATCACTCTTCATAACATTCTGGAGTATATGCAAATTGCCATCATTCAAACTGATGCAGCAGACTTTGTGAAAATTTGTCATTCTCAACGTTTGGCCACGACTGTACACATTGGTCTTCAACACATCGCTTGCGCTGCCCATATGTGCTGCTAATATTTGCTTATCACTGAAAAGCCCTACATTTACTGAAACTCTTGTCCAGTCCACTTATTAGTCAGATTTTAGTCACACACAATTTTGTATAGTCTCATTTTTGTCAACAAAAAAAAACATCTTTTTTTTTCTGGGTCTATTTAGTGTCGTCAATTCGCACAAAAAAATGTGTTTGACAAATATTTTAATCACTTATTATTGACAAAACTGGCGTATGGTTGGCAGATGACCGTGTGTTCACTCACACACACCCATTAATATACAGTACTGGGATTTCAGCACAGGCTAGCTTAAATCTTTTTTTTTTTTTTGCTGTTTTGGGGGCCCTTGAAATCCCTCCAATTTCTCCTGAGGCAGTGCCAAAATAAATGGCCTGGCCCCACCCTTAATCTCAGTCACTCACAGAGAGAGGGAAGGGGGGCTAGGCCTGTGCACTTCCTGCCTGTAGCAATGTGCTCTGGTAGATTTATCTACACCCCACCCATAACGCTCCCAGGCCTCTCACACAGCCCTGCCCTACACACATTCACTTCCTGCCTTTGTCACAGCTGGAGTCCACAAACACAGCAATTACACAATTGCATTGAGTTCATTTCTAAATTCTCCCATTTTTATCACAACACAGGGTAGCTCTCTAGGGGCCTCCTGTTGAGTTGTTTGGATGGAGAGCCTGTGCATGCAATTCTAAATCTTGATTCCAAACACAGCTGGATGCGTTCATTATTACTTCATTTTGACGCTTTCAGCAGAGGTGGAGATAATCTAAGCAGAGGGAGCAGGTGGTGTGATTGAACTCTATCCATTAGGGGGAGCAGGTGGTGTGATTGTACTCTATCCATTAGGGGGAGCAGGTGGTGTGATTGTACTCTATCCATTAGGGGGAGCAGGTGGTGTGATTGTACTCTATCCATTAGGGGGAGCAGGTGGTGTGATTGTACTCTATCCATTAGGGGGAGCAGGTGGTGTGATTAAAAGTAAACATATCACATTTACATAAGTATTCAGACCCTTTACTCAGTACTTTGTTGAAGCACCTTTTTGGCAGCGATTACAGCCTCGAGTCTTCTTGGGTATGATGCTACAAGCTTGGCACACCTGTATTTGGGGAGTTTCTCCCATTTCTTCTCTGCAGATGCTCTCAAGCTCTGTCAGGTCGATGCACAGCTATTTTCAGGTCTCTCCAGAGATGTTTGATTGGGTTAAAGTCCGGGCTCTGTCCTTGAGTGGCCCAGCCATTCAGAGACTTGTCCCAAAGCCACTCCTGTATTGTCTTGGCTGTATGCTTAGGGTTGTTGTCCTGTTGGAAGGTGAACCTGTAGCAAAGGTTCTGAATACTTATGTAAATAAGGTATTTATTTTTAGCAAAAAAATCAATACCGGTTTTTGATTTGTCATAGGGTGGTGTGTGTAGATTTGATGGGAGGGGGGGTCAATACATTTTAGAATAAGGCTATAACATTACAAAATGTGGATAAAGTCAAGACGTTTGAAAATGTTCCAAATTTGCAGTATATACACAGTGAGTTAACTGTATATAAACAGAATGAGGTGACCAGCCTTCAGACTACATACGGTACATGAGGAATTAGTTTCAAGGTGCAGTGTACCGGGCAAGTAGCCGGCTAGTCATGGCTCTTCAACAGTCTGATGGCCTGGTGACAGAAGCTGTTTCACAATCATTAAGCCATTATGGGGTGTAGCTACTTCAGTATTCGGAAATGATTGGGCGATTTTTAGGGAAGACAAAAGTTCTTACTTCCTTTAAAATGGTTACTGTGGATTCTCCCTGGGTTGCCATGGCAATGCTATGATAACTAAAAGCAAGGCTACTCCCTTCTGCCACTAGAGGGTGACCTGTTCTGTGTGTGTGTGTGTGTGTGGTCACTCTGCAATCTCACTGTATTAGACTGTTTCCTTTTAAGGAATAGCCTCCTACTTCACTGTCCAGATTAAGACTGTGACCCTTGGTCTACATATACTTCTCTTTCTGGGCAAAGTGCAACAAACTAGGAATGGAGCTCCTTTTTCAAGCATGTTTTAGCCACAAAAATATTTTAGAAAGCATTTTGTATGTATGTACTTTGTAGAAAGTGTAACCAATATTTTCCGAGATTGTTGTGATTAAACTTGGACAATGTGAATTTAGAAAGTATTAAAATCAACCCTTACTATGTTTCTCGTCCACTAACAACACTGCTCCTCTGTGGTTATCCCATAGGTTTATCAGAGGAGAGCCAGGTGCAGACTCCGGCCTTCACAGATGCAGTGAGGCTCTACCGCCAAGCCCACGGGCAGTATGGCACCTGGGAGATGATGTGTGGGATCCCCTCACAGGTCAGCATGCCACAACGAATGACAGTCTGTGTCACGTGCTGGTCTGATCTTTGTGTCTCATTGGTGGTGTTATAGGGCGCTATGAATGAAATCCACTGTTTGGTTATAGTGCGAACACACACACACACACACACACACAGTGACACCACTCTCTGCCCTGTCTGCCTCCCATTCTGCTGTCCAACAGAGGGTCAGGGCCCAGTGAGTTCATGCCTACAGGATTGTGTCACCAGGGCAGGGGCCATAGTGACATCAACTCGCAGCTGGAATGTGCATCTCTAATGATATGCTATTCCCTATGTAGTGCGCTATGGGCCTTGGTCAAAAGTGGTGCACTGTATAGGATACCATTTGGGATTCATCCCTGTATGCTTCCTGTTGCTGTTCACTCTGGGGTTGCTGAGTCATACTGATGGTTATTTTGCTGACCAGGCCAGGGCTCTGACTGTAGGTCATACAAATTGTGGAGCGTGCAGAGCGGAGCACCCAGATTCAGGTGAATAAGACTATGGATTTCGTATCACTATGGAAAAATGGCTGTTGGGTCTCATACAAATACTTTTGGACAGCTGAAGCAAGCTTCAAGGTAATGGTCCTTTCTAATTGTCATCTGTAACACATGAATCCACCTCTGTATGTGTTGTGTATCCCTCCTGTAGATTCTGGCCAACCTGGTGATGGAGACTCTTCTCCCTGAGCTCAGGGATCTGATCTCCCCTCGACTCAAAGGCAAAATGCACGACAGGCAGAGGAACTGGATGCTAGTAAGTCCCATCTCTCACCCAACAGTCCAAGTACACCTTTATATATTATACCAAGCAAGCGGGGAAATATCTTACCCCTTAGCTTCTGTGGTTCCTGTTTTGACATGAGTCCCTGTGTTCCCCTGCTCTGTACCTGATGGGTGGGCTTTACGCCAACCTGTTTGTGTATCTTTTCAAAAGGGCTGGGATCAAGGCAGAAGATGAATTTCTTTTGACTGCAAGGAAAATGGTTCAATAAAGTATTCTTCTGTGTCCCCATGAAGGTCTGTGACGCGGTGTATGGTCTGGTGGTGAGGCAGGCCCAGGCCCAGTACGAGGCTGTGGTGCAGAGCTGTGAGGCCCAACGCCCTCCTCTAGAGGCCTCCATACGCACAGACATGGACCAGATCATCACCTCCAAGGAGCATGTCGCCAACAAAATCAAAGGTGAGCCCTCGGTGACCTCTGCTGTTAGTTCTGTGGACGACTCTTTGTCCCCTTTTGGACGACTCTTTGTCCCTTTTTCATTGTCCTATCAAAATAAAGAAATATCACACAAATATATTTAAGAGGATGAGCCCTCCACAGAAGAATGAAGTTGACCCTAGTCCTAGAAACTGACCCAAGGTCAGTTTTTCCAACCACCTCGTGTGACGTTTTTACAATTATTCCTGCACAATAACACACTATGGTTACCAGTAATTTATAATACAGGAATTTTCTTTTCATGCTACCCACAACCCCACCCAACTTCTCATCTACCTTCTCAGCCACAACCCTACCCACCCCCCCACCCAGACATCTCTTCCCTATGGCTGGGAGAAGAGCAGACATTTATAAACAAATAATAACACAGACATACAGTAAAATTACAATACAATTATATGCATAAGAAAAAACAATTAAGTCATGCATTTTGTTGGAGTGAACTCATCTGACGTCTCTGTTCCAAGGGCAACTTGGAACAGTAACTGGTCAATCCCAGTAGCTTCACTGCACAGTGGATCATAGTCCTCCATGTCTGGTCTGCATGTTTACCTGTGAGTCCACAGGGATTTACCAACAGATTGACAGGTGATTTTCACAGCCACATATGGCTCGATTCAATCCGTAACGCGGAAAAGTTCAGCGTGATTTGAAAAGGAAAGGCATAATGTTTTCGCATTAGCGGAGACTGCATTCCCTTTAAGCGCTGCATATGTCATCTCAATCAGAAAATACCTTTACATTTCAAGCGTGCAATCTGTATAGCAGCGACGCAGATTCAGTAGAGCCCTCCTTTGACAGGTTAATGTTGTGTGACCGCATGTGTCCATCGAGTGGAACGCAGGAAGACTAGCAGCATTCCACAGTTATGATGGTGACTAAGCCTTACCATTACAGTTTGACAAACCTGCTGTCAGAGCGATGGCTCTGGTCATGGACAGGAGCTGAATTCCTTCGGCTGACTCATATCTTAAGAAAAGCACGTGTGTCACAGTAGAACTTCTGCCAGTTTCTAAAGTTATCTAGCCTTGCCCACTCTTTGTTGACATTCTCTCTCTACTCTGTCACCCCATCACAGCGGTGGTGCTGCCTAAGGCAGAGAAGCTGCTGACGGTTAGTATCCAGCCCTACATCAGCTCTATCCTGGAGGCCCTGATGGAGCCCACCAGCCGAGGCTTCTCTCAGGTCAGAGACGTCTTCTTCAGAGAGCTGGTGGACTTGAGCAAGAACACACTGAACGACGCCACCAAGGAGAAAGTGGGAGAGGTGAGAGGGCTCAGCTTCTGATTATAAGCCTAGTGAAACTGCATCTCAGGTTCGCGGCTTACACTATAGGTTTCCATAGAACAATGTAGTGATTTTACATTTGTAATTGTATTTGGGATACAGACGTGTGAAATGAATGACTAGGTTGTATCGTTCTACCCTTTTGGCATATTGTGTGTGTTCTGTGGGGACTATGGTCATTGACCTAGTATACTTACTAGTCTTTCTTTGTCTTTTTATTCCCCCCCATCCTCAGCACATGGACAAGATCTCTATGCTGGCGTTCCACCCGGTGAAGATGCAGAGCTGCTATGAGAAAGTAGAGGACCTGAGTCTGGATGGCCTGCAGCAGAGGTTCGATGTCTCCAGCCCCTCTGTGTTTGTCCAGAGAGCACAGATTCTCATGAGAGAGGTAAAACTACTCCTACACATTATGGGGCCTTGTCCTGGCCAGAATGGCCCATAGGGTAGTAGGTGATCTCATGTTTTTGTCATGTGGGGCAGCTCCATGTACAAGTACACCACCTGGACAGGATACTCGTCTGTCTTCCTACACATTATTACATGCTGCAAAACGTGACACGGCGTCTTACTGCTGATAGTTTTTCAATGAGCTGATAGTTAATAGAGCTATCACACACACACACACAGTATTTTACAACTAGTCCTCAGAATATGGTACTGATTTAATAAGTGCTCATATGTCTCCTTTTGAGTTCCTGCTGGTGACTGCTGAAAGGATGCGGTCTGCAGGTCTCTGTGGTGGGTGGTTGTGCTGTTTTGTCTGAGGTCCTCAGATCTACAGGGCGTTCATTGTTGTGGTTGGAGAACAAGCACATTCTGGTCAGCGAGTGGTGGGGCTTTGGTTGGCTGGCTGGTCTTTATCGACAGATTGTAAGTTTAGGGAAAGCGATTCTGGAGCCATGTATTCACCTCCCAGTGTGTCCCCCATTGTGAAACACGTAGTCTGCCCTCTTTCTAGTGGCCATAAACTGCTTGGAGTCGGACTTCTCAAGTAAAACAATGGAGCGTTTAACTTTGCTTTGCATCCAATATTCTGTATATAATTCAGATGTACAGTAGCTCAAATCTTCCGTCAGTGTTCGGAGCATGCTTTTTGTAGAATGAAAGGAGAGGTTGTATTGGACAGTATTCCACTAGTATACAGTAGAGAGATTTTTAATATTCTGTAACGCTACACTTATGAAGGAATTGTTGGGAAGATAGTGCCCCCTTGTGGTGAATATTTGAAAATGTATGGGCATTTTCTCGGCTAGATTTTTGGAAATTCTGCAAGTATCTGGTGTGAATGTTGCTGGTATGTTTACTATACATCTTTTGAATATCTTATCCAACTTGCCACAAAGCGATTCCCTATTCTAAACAAACGTTTGTCTGTGCAGCAAATGGACGATGCCGTATACACGTTTGAGCAGATCCTCCACCAAAGTCTGGAGGACCAGGGGCCAGAGGGGCTCTGTAAGAACATCCAACGCTGCCAGGACAGGGTCATCAAGGTAAGACAGGAAAGGGTTGGCCCTGCTGCCCACCATGGCACAGTGATGGGCAGAGGAAGGGTGGGGAAATAGGATTGATACTACACACATTTTCTCATTTTCCTGTTGTATGGAAAATCCTACTATAGGAAACCAAGAGGGGATTTAGTTGATTTGTTTGTTTGACGTTTTAGCTCTGAGGTCTTTCTCAGTGATGCACTATATACTCTTATGGTGATTCCCAACCTCTTCTGACTTTCGTTTCCCTCATTTCTGTCCCCCTCTCTCCTCAGAAATTTGACTATGACAGCAGCACAGTCCGGAAGAGGTTCTTCCGAGAGGCTCTTCTTCAGATCTTCATCCCTTACATGCTGAAGCAGCTCACTCCCTCTTTATCCCCTGTAAGTCTATCAGCTATATACTGGCTGTTGGAACACTGTTCACCTTCTAGTTTGACATTGTGACTAGACAGACACTGTTGGGTGAAATTCATACATTATGAGTGTGTTTGTAAATTCACTCTGGAGTGCTAGAGTGCACTCTGGGTGTTCGTAAATTCAGAGTGTTGTCAGATTGTCCATTAGTAGATTCATAGCGTTTTGGTCTCGGAGCGCACACTGGACGCTCTGGCCGAGGAGTAGGGTGGATCCGAGCGTTCTGACCCCACAACAGCAGTCAAGCTAACTGGCTAAAGTTGGCTAGCTACTTCCAATCACAAATATGAACACCTCACTCTGACCATTTGACTTGCCCTAGCAGAGCTGGTTAGGCTGTTTTCATGTTATCTAGCGTGTTGGTAACTGTGCTGCTGGCAACAATTAAACCTATATATTTTTTTACTGACACTGGTCATATTCAATGGGTGCCGCGCATTCGTAAAATCATCAGTTATTCTGCGCTCTGGCACACAGGAGAGAGGGCTCTGAAATCATCAGTTATTCTGCGCTCTGGCACACAGGAGAGAGGGCTCTGAAATCCGAGTGAATTTATGAACGCACCCAATGTACTGTGTGAAACTGATGGCATTCTCTTTGTCATTCATTGTGATAAGTTATTCTCTCTTTGCATGTCTCTCCTGAGTGAGTGACTCCTTTGGGTTCTAATACTTTTCCCCCTGGTGGCCAGGAGCTGCCTCGTTTCCAGGAGCTGATCTTCGAGGACTTTTCTCGTTTCATCCTGGTGGAGAATATCTTTGAGGAGGTGGTGTTGCACTCTGTCATGAAGGACATCATGATGGGTGAGTCTCGCAGCTTAAACAGTGGCTGTGTCCTAATGGCATGTTATTCCCTTTGTAGTGCATCACTATGGGCCCTGGTCAATAGTAGGAAAATGCTATTTGGGACTCAGACGTATCCTTCTCTTATTAAACACGAAAACAAGGTTTTAATTGAGAAGCAGGCATTGGTCTGAATTCACATGAGCACCACACTGCCTACTTGACCTATGCTCTACCAAGGTTTTTCACCACACTGCCTACTTGACCTATGCTCTACCAAGGTTTTTCACCACGCTGCCTACTTGACCTATGCTCTACCAAGGTTTTCCACCACGCTGCCTACTTGACCTATGCTCTACCAAGGTTTTCCACCACGCTGCCTACTTGACCTATGCTCTACCAAGGTTTTCCACCACGCTGCCTACTTGACCTATGCTCTACCAAGGTTTTCCACCACGCTGCCTACTTGACCTATGCTCTACCAAGGTTTTCCACCACGCTGCCTACTTGACCTATGCTCTACCAAGGTTTTCCACCACGCTGCCTACTTGACCTATGCTCTACCAAGGTTTTCCACCACGCTGCCTACTTGACCTATGCTCTACCAAGGTTTTCCACCACGCTGCTTTGACTTTTTTACCTATCAAAAACCCTTATGCAACACCAATACGAATAACTGAGAGCAAAGACAAAAAACAACCAACATATGTCAACATTGTAACATTTGAACGTGTACTTTAGTGCAATATTCATTGTGACATTGTCATTGTGACATTTTAGTGCAACAGTGAATCAATTTACCTTTTTTCCCAAAAACACTTCAGTCATTTTGATTAGTTTTTTTCGTCAACTTTTCTTTTCTTCCTAGAGTGTTGTTCTGCTCCTCCTCACCCTTTGACTTTTCTATTTTTGTTTTATTGGCTTTTCCAATCCTTATACCATGGATAGTAGAAAAGGAGATATCTTGAAGCACTCAATGTGCAGTGGTACTTTGCATTTCTCACATGCATAGGTAATGCGTTTGTCCCAATGACGACATCTGTGGAACCGGTGCATCGTGTTGATTGGCCAGTGAGAAGCTTTGTCATATCTTGCCTGATCTTCAACAGTAGCAGCCAGTAGAGATCTCCTTTTGTGGCTCAGCGGTTTCCTGCCAAACGTTTTCATAAGAGACTGTGCCACTATCCGTGAGAAGGTGAGCAGGTCGATGGTCCCTCCACGAGTGCACTGTTGAGAGACCATGCAAAGATGGGCCACCACCACTTCTTAGACCTGATCGAGATATGGTATCTTGAAACCTGTAGGCCGTTAAGTCAACACTTCCCATGTGCTCATTATATCAGTTGATGCATTTTGGTTGTGGGACTTTGTCAAAGGCACGTCGCTCCTTGTTCCATCTCTTGACAGAGGTCTCGTTGTATTTCTCCTCCATGTTTGTTGCCACTGTGACAATGTTATTGTCTTTTCAACGGACCAGCAACTTGCCTCCTTGGGTCATAACCTCAGAGGCTCTCTGGGGTAACTTCATGATGTCCTTCTGTGGCTTGAATGGGACATCAGACGATTTTGCCTCATCGTTCCAGAGCTCCCATATCCTCTTTTTGTCATTTCATCGAGGAGTGCAAGCGAAGTGAAGATGTTGTCATGAAGGAACATGCAACCTTGAGGCACCTGAGATTGCTCTGCAAGACCGAGAACGACACTGGGTCCCTGACCCAACCCAGTCCCAGGGAGGAGAGTGTGGGATCCACCATATGGCTCCATGTGTTACATGTAACCACTGGATGAGGCAAGGCTCCATAGCTTGCAACCAAAACGTTTTGGTTTACCTCTTATTAATTGCTTACATCCATGACGGTCATAGTATCGGATCATGCTCTCATCAACTGACAGCCATTGTATGACTGACTGAGCTCGGAGAAGTGGAACCTAACCTTAAAAAAAAAAATGGGTCATCAGTGATCTTTGTGTTGTCAACCACATGAACAGAGGCCATTATTTAATCAAAGCAATTTCTCTGCATTGCATCTGAAATGCTTTCATTGTGTACATCTCTGTCAAGTGACCATTACATGTGACTTCTTGGAACAGAGCTGTACACAGATGTGATAAGGATCCCATAGCTTTATCAATAAGTCCATCGAGGACGTCGTCCCCACAGTGACTGTACGCACATACCCCAACCAGAAGCCATGTATTACAGGCAACATTCGCACTGAGCTAAAGGGTAGAGCTGCCACTTTCAAGATGCGGGACTCTAACCCGGAAGCTTACAAGAAATCCTACTATACCCTGCGACGAACCATCAAACAGGCAAAGCGTCAATACAGGGCTAAGATTGAATCATACTACACCGACTCCGACACTCGTCTTATGTGGCAGGGCTTGCAAACTATTACAGACTACAAAGGGAAGCACAGCCACGAGCTGCCCAGTGACACAAGCCTGCCAGACGCGCTAAATCACTTCTACGCTCGCTTCAAGGCAAGCAACACTGAGGCATGCATGAGAGCATCCGCTGTCCCAGACGACTGTGTGATCACGCTCTCCGTAGCCGATGTAAGACCTTTAAACAGGTCAACATACACAAGGCTGCGGGGCCATACGGATTACCAGAACGTGTGCTCCGGGCATGTGCTGACCAACTGGCATGTGTCTTCACTGACATTTTCAACATGTCCCTGATTTGAGTCTTTAACACCAACATGTTTCATGCAGACCACCATAGTCCCTGTGCCCAAGAACACTAAGGCAACCTGCCTAAATGACTACAGACCCGTAGCACTCACGTCCGTAGTCATGAAGTGCTTTAAAAGGTTGGTAATGGCTCACATCAACACTATTATCCCAGAAACACTAGACCCACTCCAATTTGCATACCACCCAAACAGATCCACAGATGATGCCATCTCCATTGCACTCCACACTGCCCTTTCCCACCTGGACAAAAGGAACACTTATGTGAGAATGCTATTCATTGACGATAGCTCAGCATTCAACACTATAGTACCCTCAAAGCTCATCACTAAGCTAAGGCTCATAGGACTAAACACCTCCCTCTGCAACTGAATCCTGGACTTCCTGACGGGCCGCCCCTAGGTGGTGAGGGTAGGTAGCAACACATCTGCCACGCTGATCCTCAACACTGGAGATCCCCAGGGGTGCGTGCTCAGTCCCCTCCTGTACTCCCTGTTCACCCATGACTGCATGGCCAGGAACGACTCCAACGCCAAGTTTGCAGATGACACAACAGTGGTAGGCCTGATCACCAACAATGACGAGACAGCCTATAGGGAGGAGGTCAGAGACTTGGCCGGGTGGTGCCAGAATTATAACCTATCCCTCAACGTAACCAAGACTAAGGAGAGGATTATAGACTACAGGAAAAGGAGGACCAAGCACGCCCCCATTCTCATCGACGGGGCTGTAGTGGAGCAGGTTGAGAGCTTCAAGTTCCTTGGTGTCCACATCACCAACAAACTAGAATGGTTCAAACACACCAAGACAGTTGTGAAGAGGGCACGACAAAGCCTATTCCCCCTCAGGAATCTAAAAAGATTTGGCATGGGTTCTGAGATCCTCAAAAGCTTTGACATCACTGCCTGGTACGGCAATTGCTCATTGCTCGGCCTCTGACCACAAGGCACTACAGAGGGTAGTGCGTACGGCCCAGTACATCACTGGGGTTAAGCTGCCTGCCATCCAGGACCTCTACACCAGGCGGTGTCAGATGAAGGCACTAAAAATGGTCAGACCCCAGCCACCCCAGTCATGGATTGTTCTCTCTACTACCGCATGGTAAGCGGTACCGGAGTGCAAAGTCTAGGATAAAAAGGCTTCTCAACAGTTTTATCCCCAAGCCATAAGACTTCTGAACAGGTAATCAAATGGCTACCTGGACTATTTGCATTGTGTGCCCCCCCAACCCCTCTTTTTATGCTGCTGCTACTCTGTTTATCATATATGCATAGTCACTTTAACTATACATTCATGTACATACTACCTCAATTAGCCCGACCAACCAGCTAACCGGGCTATCTGCATTGTGTCCCACCACCCGCCAACCCCTTTTTTACGCTACTGCTACTCTCTGTTCATCATATATGCATAGTCACATATCTACATGTACATACTACCTCAATCAGCCTGACGAACCCGTGTCTGTATGTAGCCTCGCTACTGTACGGTTTTATTTCTTTACTTATTGTCCACCTAATACCTTTTTTGCACTATTGGTTAGAGCCTGTAAGTAAGCATTTCACTGTAAGGTCTACACCTTGTAATTCGGCGCACGTGACAAATAAACTTTGATTTGAGCACATCCAAACAGTTGCTTGTCCTTGGTCTGGGTGGAGTAGAGGTTGGACATGTCAATGGTGATCTGTCTTAGGGTGGGTGGATACATTAGTAGGAAAACATCCATTGGGTTGAGGGCAGCTTTGTTTGACACATTCTGCAGCATTGCGGCTGTATACTATGCGTTCTGGAATCACAGCATTGGGGCTGTATACTATGTGTTCTGGAATCACAGCATTGGGGCTGTATACTATGCGTTCTGGAATCACAGCATTGGGGCTGTATACTATGCGTTCTGGAATCACAGTGGTGGCAGGCCTCTTCGATCGTTTGAACACCATCTTTAGTTTTGACCACCTGCAGCTTTGCCCTTGGCTCTTCTGACTGGACCCTCTGGTGGGTAGAGGCCATTGGCTCTTCATTATCAACGGTGGTGGGGGAGGAAGGGGGGTGCTGAGGGGTATTTCATCATCACTGATAACGTTGTTCCTGTCATGATCTGTTTGTGATAGGTTCAGCATATACATTCAACAGCCTGGCTGGCAAATGGCCTGTCTCCCCCTCAGAGTCCATATCTGACCCATTACTATCACAATCAGTAAAGACTGCATCTTTCTCATTTTGAGGGATAACTGCAATGTTGCACACCTTGTCTGGGCAGTCACCTAGATCCAACATATCCAGAACTTGACTCAAAGTGAAACTAAAAGAAAGAACAGAGTATAAAGTTAGGTAAAACAAGAACTATGTATGTGTATAACTGTGTGTATACCTAGATGCACTGTGTTATCCCACCGGTCACTATTGTTGCCGTCAACATGTTTACACATTCTATGACCACACTGAACAAAGGTGAGTAATTGTAAATGCATATATCAATACTAGACACCTTAAAGATGAAGTGCACCAAAAATCTTTGTCCTAACTATGTTAACATACTTTACTAACCTTTTGTTTGGGATCTTTGACGTAGCCATCCTCTTCTCATGGTGCAACCAGGAAGTAAACGGCTCTGGTCATGTGACAATTTGAAATAGGTTAAGATATGAAGGTCAGTCAATCCAGAGAATTTTAAGAACTTTGAAAGTTTCTTCAAGTGCAGTTGCAAAAACCATCAGGCGCTATGATAACTGGGTCTCATGAGGACCGCCACAGGAAAGGAAGACCCAGAGGTACTTCTGCAGCAGAGGATAAGTTCATGAAAGATACCAACCTCAGAACATTGCAGTCCAAATAAATGTTTCACACTCCAAAAAGTCTTATTGTAAATGTCTATCTATAAACAGTGTAATAATACATACGTTTAAAAGCAGGACACTGTGACGTTCATTATCCCTCTGAAGAGTATAAATTAGGCTGTTTGAATCCTAAGCAACCTGCCTATGCGTTGTTTGAAGTACAATAGACCAATAGCTACTGTTGTAGGCCAAAGCTGTGTGCTTAATACTAAAGTAGAGCATGGGTGAAATACTTTTTTATTTTCTTTCTCTACCCGGCACAGCCAGAAGAGGACAGGCCACCGCTCTAGGTTTCTTCCTAGGTTCATCTTTCTAGAGAATTTTTCCTAGCCACTGTTCTTCAACATCTGCATTGCTTGCCGTTTGGTGTTTTAAGCTGGGTTTCCGTATAGCACTTTGACATCGGCTGATGTAAAAAGGGCTTTATAAATACATTTGCTTGAAATAGGCATTGTGGTGCTCATGTGAATTTTATTTTTTGGCTCAAGACCAATGCCCACTTCTCACTTAACACAAAACATTTTTGTGTTACATTTCCATGGTTTTTACACTGAAAGGTGATTATACAACATTTCACATACAAAGTGTAATTTGCACCTAAAATTGTTTTACAAATTTGTTTAGTCCTACTTAATTTATTGTCCATGGCCCAGTTTCCCAAAAGCATCTTAAGTTCATTAGAAATTTTGAAGGAGCATCGTTAAATCTCAGCTGTTTCCCAAAACCAAAAGGTCAAATGCCAACCATTTTATCTCGAGTTCATCTGTTATCATCACTGCCGTCTACATCCCTCCTCAGCCAGCACCTCCCTGGCACTCAACGATCTGTACGAGGCTCTAAACAAGCAGGAAACCGTGCACCCAGAAGCTGTACTTTTTGTTGCCAGGGATGTTGCTAAGACATGTGATGCCCAACTTTTACCAGCACGTCTCTTTGGCCACGAGAGGCACTAAAGTTTTTATACTCTTGCTATTCGACACACAAGCGAGCCGACAAGGGCTGTAACATAACATTTGGAGAAAGTCGAGGGATCTGAATACGTTTTCTCTGAATAAGCTTTGTAAGGAAAGTGGGATACCTAGTCAATTATACAACTGAACACAACCCTTCAGAATCAGGCAGGGGGCTGCCTTAATCAACACAGTTTTGGCAGCCGGGGAACAGTGGGTTAACTGCCTTGCTCAGGGGAAGAGAGACGTTTTGTTGCTCAGGGGAAGAGGTTTTTTTTTTACCTTGTCAGCTCGGCGAATCGATCCAGCAACCATTCAGTTACTGGCCCAATGCTCTAGCCACCTGCCTCCCCTTTATCGTAGTAGAATAAAGGTCAAATACACAGCATTTCAAACAGTCTGCAATTACTAGATGAATTCAGGTCATGTGAAATAAGTCTAAATATAAGCCCCACTAATTTCATTATTTTAGAAAATAGTTTTACCTGCTTTTTTGCAGTAATCACTGGTCTGGCTTTGAAGTCTACGGAGATGCACTTGTAAAAAAAAAAACAAAAAAAACAGAACCATGCATAATGCACATTCACTAATAATGACTAACTTCATGTAGCAGCCATTTATACGTGGTACCGCAATGCAGCACGAGACAATCTTCGTTACTTTCCAGAATCATTGTTCATTGATAGATCTGTTTTAGTAGTGTGTGCTCTTTGTGCAATTTGAGTTGAGACTTAACTTCTCAGACAGCATGAGAACAAGTGAACATAATCACTTGGGGAAAACAGAAAATACAAAAAATGTGATTCTTGCAATACAGGCATTTGGAATATTGCACAAAAACACATTTTAATTAATCAAATTAATTTGATATCCCGTGACGTGCTCGATATAGAAATGGTCAGATGAAGCAGAGTCTAGGCTACAAGACTGCTTTGCTAGTAAGGACTGAAATATAACTTTGCCAATAACATTGACAAGTTTACGACCTCCGTCACTGGCTTCATAATTAAGTGCATCGACAACGTTTAAAGTTCACTGCTTTCCCAAACAAAAGCCCTGGAGTAACACTTAGATACGCGCCAAGCTAATGGACAGAGCCACCACATATGGGGCTTTAGCAGCCTGAGGCTAGGGTCATTGCTACGACTGCATTACAAGCAGTCCCGCTACGACCTCCACAGATTCATCAAAAATGTGAAAGGACAATACAAGAATAAAGTGAAATTCTTCTACACCGGTTCTGATGCATGTCAAGGACTACAGTCTATTATGAATTATAAAAGAGGACCCAGCCCTGAACTGCCTAATGTTGCCTCTACCAGATGAACTGAATGCTTTTTATGCAGTCTTTAACAAAAACAACAGAGCTTTGCAAGAGGGCCCCCACTGTCCTGGAGGACAGGATGATCTCGCTCTCCGAGGTTGACATGAAATTATTTTATTATTATAATATATATATATTTAAACGGATCAACAATCCTAATGCTGTATACCGGTGCGTGATCTCGGGGCATGCACAGACTAGCTAGCTGGCGTCTTCACTGACATTTCAGCCCTGTTTCCTGCTGACTACCATGATTCCTGTTCCCAAAAACTAAGCCGACCCCATGTGGTGAGGATACGCAACAACACAGGGAGCCACTCTGAAGGAACTGCGTTCACAATAAGCTTTCCTCAGCTGGACTCCATTCCTGTTTTCCTACTGCACTGTTCTTATGAGATGCGTGAGGTTAAAGTTGCAGAATGTGGGACTTCAGTTCCTGTCGAGTGGAGTACTGACCGATTTTAGGTTTTTGCTTGGAGTAGAATTCATTTTCTACTTCTGTCTCCATCCACGATAATCGAGAATTTCAATAAGCATTTCTCTACGGCTGGCCAGGCTTTCCTCCTGGCTACCCCGGCCAACAGCTCAGCACCCCCCGCAGCTACTTGCCCAAGCCTCCCCAGCTTCTCCTTCACCCAAATCCAGATAGCAGATGTTCTGAAAGAGCTGCAAAACCTGGACCCGTACAAATCAGCTGGGCTAGACAATCTGGACCCTCTCTTTCTAAAATTATCCGCCGCCATTGTTGCAACCCCTATTACTAGCCTCTTCAACGTCTTTCGTATCGTCCGAGATTCCTAAAGATTGGAAAGCTGCCACGGCCACCCCCCTCTTCAAAGGGGGTGACACTCTAGACCCAAACTGTTTACAGAACTAAATCCATCCTGCCCTGCCTTTTCTAAAGTCTTCGAAAGACAAGTTAACAAACAAATCACTGGCCATTTCGAATCCCACCGTACCTTCTCCGCTGTGCAATCCGGTTTCCGAGCCGGTCACGGGTGCATCTCAGCCACGCTCAAGGTACTAAACGATATCATAACCGCCATTGATAAAACACCACTGTGCAGCTGTCTTTATCGACCTTGCCAAGGCTTTTGACTCTGTCAATCACCGTATTCTTATTGGCAGACTCAACAGCCTTGGTTTCTCAAATGACTGCCTCGCCTGGTCCACCAACTACTTCTCAGATTTTAGTGTGTCAAATCGGAGGGCCTGTTTTCCGGACCTCTGGCACGCTCTTTGGGGGTACCACAGGGTTCAATTCTCGGGCCAACTCTTTTCTCTGTGTATATATCAATGTCGCTTTTGATGCGGGTGATTCCTTGATCCACCTCTACGCAGACGACACCATTCTATATACATCTGGCCCTTTTGGACACTTAACAAACCTCAATGAGCTTCAATGCCATACAACACTCGTTCTGTGGTCTCCAACTGCTCTTAAACTCTAGTAAAACTAAATGCATGCTCTTCAACCGATCGCTGCCCGACTGGCATCACTACTCTGGACAGTTTTGACTTAGAATATGTGAACAACTACATACCTAGGTGTCTGGCTAGACTGTAAACTCTCCTGCCAGACTCAGCATCTCCAATCCAAAATTAAATCTAGAATCAGCTACCTATTTCGCAAAAGCCTCCTTCACTTACGCCGCCAAACAACCTCATAAAACTGACTATCCTACTGATCCTCGACTTTGGCGACGTCATCTACAAAATAGCCTCCAACACTCTACTTAGACTGCATCCAATTTGCTATCACAGTGCCATCTGTTTTGTCACCAAAGCCCCATATACTACCCACCACTGCGACCTCTATGCTCTTGTCTGGTGGCCCTCGCTACATATGTCACCAGACCCACTGGCTCCAGGTCATCTATAAGTCTTTTCTAGGTAAAGCCCCACCTTCTCAGCTCACTGGTCACCATAACACCCACCTGTAGCACGAGCTCCAGCAGGTATATCTCACTGGTCATCCCCAAAGCCAACACCTACTTTGGCCGCCTTTCCTACCAGTTCTCTGCTGCCAATGACTTGAACGAATTGCAAAAATCGCTTTAGTTGAGACTTATCTCCCTCACTAACTTTAAGCATCAGCTATCTGAGCAGCTTACCGATCGCTACAGCTGTACAGAGCCCATCTGTAAATAGCCCATCCAACCTCCTACCTCATCCCATATTGTATTTATTTATTTTGTTATTTTGCACACCAGTATTTCTACTTGCACATCTATCACTCCAGTGTTAATTTGCTAAATTGTAATTACTTCGCTACTATGGCCTATTTGTCTTACCTCTTTACTCTATTTGCACACATTGGATATAGATTTGTCTAATGTGTTATTGACTGTACTTTTGTTTATTCTATGTGTAACTGTTTGTCGCACTACTTTACTTTTATCTTGGCCAGGTCGCAGTTGTATGAGAACTTGTTCTCAACTGGCCGACCTGGTTAAATAAAGGTGAAAAAACAATAATAATAAAACGTCTTGCCTCACTCTATTCATAAAGGCAACTGGTTCACTTCCTTGGAAAGAGTTAGGGTTCAACGTTAATCCGAAAAAGAGCACAGAGAATATAATACGTAGGCATCGAGCGAAATTCTCTTATCGTGCTACCAAATAACCGTCATGTTCATAACCAGTGGCTATGGATGAAATGTAAGTATTTGTACAAAACATACAAAAATGTATATTTTGAAACACAAAATTTGACTAAATGTGTGAACATTTAAAAATGTATGCTTATTTGGGGGAATTTAAACGGTTTACTTGTATTGCAAAAGGTCAATCAAATAAAAACGGTATAGGGTTCTTGGTAACGGATCCTGACGAGGGGGACAGTTGTGTACCTCCACGTTGATTTGCAAAGTTTTCATTGATTATTGGTGTTCTATTGGCATAGTGATGGGAAGATTCGAATTTAACATCCCGTAGTCTATACTATTTGAATGCGTTATGTATTCGGTGCATGGAAGAGTACTCATGTGCTGTAGCTATGGCCCAGAGTTCTTCCTTACCAAGTGACCTCAGTAGGGAAAACTCCAGGCCGTGTTAAGAGCTACTTCTCCTGTGGTCTGTGTACAATGTCTTAATGTCTCTCTCTTCTTCACTCTTACTGTAGCTGTCAAGGAGGCAGCAGTCCAGAGAAGACACAACCTTTACAGGGACAGCATAGTGCTGACCAGCAGTGATCCCAACCTCCACCTGCTGGGGGATAACCCTGCCATCGACTGGGCTGGGGAGTATGGGACAGGACAGGAAGAGGTGGACAGGGTGGAGACTGGGGACAGCACAGGAGGGGCGGCCCAGAGGAGGCGCAGGATGAAGCAGGTAGTCTCTATGATCCAGCTGGATGGCTCTCCCATCCTGGAGTCCCATCTGGACATCCCCATGGTGGACAGCATTCCTGAGGAGGGAGTAGACCAGCCTGAGGAGGGAGTGGACCAGGACACCGATGCCCTCTCATCTCCAGAGAGTGTCCACCAGGAACCAGCCAAAGTTAATGGAACCAGTCTGAAAGGAAAGAGAAAGGCCCCTCCTCCTCCAGTCCAGCCAGAGAACATTCCTTCCCCTGCCCTAACCAATGGCTCTGTCCTAGAAGGTGAGCCGGCGACAATCTTGAGTGAGGCCCCAGAGATACAGACCAAAATCTCAGAAGATTTACCCCAGGAAGCTGAGTGTGCGATGAAGTCCCCAGAGGCTAAGAGCTTTTTACACGACCCTGAGAGCACAGCGTCAGCCATCGAGAGTGCCATACGGGAGATTGACAATGCAGTGCAGGGAGAGGACAGTGAGCCAGCTGTGGAGATAACTGTACTGGAGGCAGTGGCAGAAGTTTCACCCTCAAGCCAGGATAGTGTACCCTTTACCAAAAAGGAGGAATCTTTAAAACCAATTCAGCAGGAGGCTCTGGCACCAACAGCTTTTAGCCAAGAGGAAAGCACTCCTTCCAGTTTAGCGGAGGTATCATCCTCACTCTCTACTCAGACTGGGGTAGCAGCAACACCCGTAGCAAAAGAGGAGATCCCCACACCAACAACCCTGGACAGCAAGCAAATCCCTGCAGCCATACCAACAGAAATGCATAAAGCCATACCAACAGCCCTGGAGACGGAGCAAGTCCCTGTCCCAGGACCAATGCCAGGGGAGCTAGAGAGCACTTCAGTAGTCAGACCAGAGTTGGAACAGGCCACAGTGGATTTGGACTCCCTGTCCCCGCCACACAACAGTGGCTTCCAGTCTCTCACCAGTGAGGCAGTGAAGAAGGTGGAGGAGGATGCTGCCCCCAGTACAGAGGGGCCAGAGGCAGTAGAGGTGGTCCCTGAGGCAGGGGGTGATGGAGTGACTGTGGTCCAGTAGAGAACAGCAGAGCAAGTGACTGGCCCAGTAGGGAACGGCAGCACAGAACAATGACTCTGAGACCGGAAAGGAGAAGGACTCCAGGAAGGCAGAGAGTCAGTGAGGAATTTGTCCTGGTTTAGGCTGTATGCTGGCATTGATTTAGATGTGTGTTTTTTTCTGAAGACAGGCATATTATACTATATTAACCTAATTTCACAAAAGCATAGACAATTTAATAGATGGAAAATGGTTTGTATACAGTAGTTTTTCCATTAGATCAACTGATTTGGTTTACGCCTTCAAGATAATTCTAATAAATTCTAAACTTTTTTGTTGTTGTACTAATATTATCTACCAATACTAAATCAGTCTGTACCTTAGGTGGGGCTCAAGTACAACTTGAATGTCTCTTGTTTTCGTGTTGTTTCTATATTTTGACAGACATTCCAACTGATAAAGCATGTGCATTCCATTCAACCCACATTCCATTTGATAACATGTACATTGTAGTCCGAGTGCCAAATGTTTGTGCGCTCATGCCAACTCATTGTCACTCATTTCATGCCAAACATGGTTTGATAATGAATGGAATTGACAAGCGCACAAACAGATTTGGGACCAGGCTATGTGTGTATTGCATTGCATTACATCCACACAAGGGGAACTCATTCCATGATCCTTTTTTAGTATATATTCACTGTGTAGTGAATGATGAGGATGATTGAAGGACCCAGTTGTCCTCGTCATGGTGTTTTGTAAATATGAAATCGCACAATTCAGGTGCTGTTCTTGGTTGAGTATACAAAATCTTAGACACTTTCCTAATATTGAGTTGCACCCCCTTTCCCCTCAGAACCGCCTCAATTCATTGGGTCATGGACTCTACAAGGTGTCATGCGTTCCACAGGGATGCTGGCCCATGTTGGCTCCAGTGCTTCCCACAGTTGTCAAGTTGTTTTGGGTGGTGGACCATTCATGATACACACAGGAAACTGTTGAGCGTGGAAACCCAGCAGCGTTGCAGTTCTTGACACAAATCGGTGCGCCTGGCACCTACTACCACTTCCTGATCCAAGATGCTTAAATCTGGTCTTGCTCATTCACCCTCTAAATGGCACACATCCACAATCCGTCTCCAGGCTTAAACATCCTTCTTTAACCCGTCTCCTCCCCTTCAGCTACACCGCTTTGAAGAGGATTTAACAAGTGACATCAATAATTGATCATAGCTTTCACCTGGATTTACCTGGTCAGTTTGTCATGGACAGGACAGGAGTCCTTAATGTTTTATACACTGTGTATAATGTTCAGTGGCATCATTGATTTGTTTAAAGTTTGCTTAGTAAACCCTCTGATCTGCACTGCTGCTCCACCAGTTGGTTTAACCCTGAATCTACACGCTGTCAAGCGTGCTGCTTACCCACGGTGTTAAATTGTATTTCGATTGGACCACGGCAAGGTGTGCAAAGCTAGAGCTAGCCATAGCGAAATAAAAATCTTGAGTATTTATTCCATAGATTCAACGACCAATATGTCCTTGTTATCTTATTGGTGTTTGTATGTCCCACTACTTTCATACAGTTGCTCTGTGAAGGTTCCTGTCAGTTTAATATGTCTTATCAGAGGATTTCAAATACTTTTGTAATCGTGCATCAGTCTTCAATAATCTTCTGGGATATTTGATGGAAAGGTGCCTGGGAATCGAGCAATCCTGTCTCATGGAATACTGGAAAACATTGCATTTTCTATTTCAAATTGTCATTTCAATCTGTCAAACATAATGATAGGCACAACCGTTATATCATGGCATGGAAATCATAGCAAAATACAACATCAAATGAGTAATGCTATTTGATATGTTGTCCTTAATATTTTACAATGTATTATTGATATGACTGGGAATACCTCAGTTCTGACATTGAATGGTTCCTAACAGAAAAGGCCTCTGTACATACAGTATTAAATACATTGTTGGCCCTTTTCACCACCATAGTCATTCATTTTGCAAAGACTATTGTACAAAATACATATCTTCAGTGCCTTCATTGATATACATGTTCCCCCCCCCATTTTTTCCCCTTCTATTTATGATGTATTGCACACTGCCTTATGTCCCCAACCCACACTGCCTTATGTCCCCAACCCACACTGCCTTATGTCCCCAACCCACACTGCCTTATGTCCCCAACCCATCCTGTTTGATGAGGGTACTTTTATATTTGTTTTACTCAATGTTATACAGCAGACTTATTGATTTCATAAATAATTGATTAAATATGTCTGTTATGGTTTTCCTTTGGAACACACAAGTTTGTTAAAGGGGGCAATCTGGGAATTGAAAAACAACCGTGGGCATCCTGGCACTATTGTTGGCAAACAGGTGAGGGATGGGAATGGAGAAATGTTACCACTCAAATTCCAAAATGGATGTGCCAATCGCAGATTGCCCTCTTTAAATTGTTGTTGGGTTCATGTGGAGCAGTATTTAAGCTTGCATTCACATTGACTGTCATAATTCCTCATGTATTTTTCTCCATTGTTTGTAAGCAACGTAATTGTAAACATGGTTAAAAGTTTAAATAAAAACAAATCAATATGGTTAAAATGTATCATTGATGGTCATTCCTTGTGTCCATAGCCCTGTATATGAATGTGAGATTGATCTCATTTCTCCAGCTCCATTCCTCTGCATTTGTTCTAAACAGTGGTGGGGTGCCTGCTTTGTTTCAACTGCAGATTCATAGTTCACCAGCGCTGCATGAACCAATCTGTCTGAAGGGAGACGTAGTAGCCATAGTCTGTTTTAGGAAATGCCAACTGTAGAGACTACAGGCCTACTACAAAGGTATATAATGTATAACCCACATTAAATAGTGATCTTCCACGAACCGAATGAAAGATCCCTCTTAAAAACGTTAGGTAATATTTCAAGAGACATTTGTTCAATGTTTTGGATCTCCTATTTTAGCCTTTTATTATGTAACCTTGGTGTCACGTCTTATGCACTTGATGTATGAATCATCAATGTGCACTAATAGAGATTATTTTCCTCCTTGGAAAAAATAGCAAAGTGTTATTTATGGGTTCCCCAACTGGTGGGTTAAAAAAAAACATTGTTAGACATAAGACTGTAAAAACACCTGCAAATTAGCTCTAACGGTTTTTAATTTTGGAAATCTATTACAGCATATTGGATGACTGTCATTCATATTCCATTCACCCAGCTCAATGTAACATCAATGGGTTCAGGCTACTACATGATTCTAACATTTTCCCTATACCCATGTTGACATTGCTACAACCTAGCCTATGAATTAAAGTACAACGTAGGTGCACAGGTCAAGAGACATTTTTGTAATCAAGGTGACAGACAGTGACACATTCAATACCGCCTTGCACACTCTTGCCTGCATCTAGAGGATACAGGGTGTAATCATTAGTCCAACAGTTGCAAATCAGAGTTTCTATTGGACAAATTCAGGTATCTTCGTTCCATTTTCTTTCCGTTTTAAGACATTTTTTCAACCGAATCGGCAGAATGAATACAGCCCTAATCACATACAAACACAGTTCAATTTCATAGCAGCCACATTCAAACAGCATGAACATTTTGCATGAACACATTGCTTATCGCATCTACGCGCTCTCCTCTCACCTTTTTCTATCGCTTATAGACTTCGGTGCACCGCTGTCTGACCAGGCGGGAAAAAACCTTTCCAAGCCAATCCATATAACCGCTACCCATAGCCTGCATTGTCACCATATTAGCTAACGATCTTATTAATGTCATACTCAACATGTCTACCATTTTATTTATTTGACCTTTTTTTTTAAATCTGGGAGTAATACTGAGATGAAGGCCTCTTTTACAGATGAGCCCTGAATTACATGAATTACAGAAAAAACACAAATATAAACACAAAATGCAAGCAGAAAGAAACACTGTCATAAAGAACAAACATCAGTAATAAGGTCCTCAATCAGCTAGAACTAACGCATTCGTAAACCCGCTACAATCATGCAGTACAGTTTCAGTTGGTGGCAATAAATGAAAACCTTGACTTGGAAGAGTTCCAGTGTTGGATAGCCACAGCCAGCTAGCTAACATAGCATCTCTGTTTGAGCCGGGTGTTTGAAAAGTGATAAAAATACAATTAAGTATTGTGCTCTCCCGCTTCATTTTTAAAGAAATGTATTTGTTCAAAAACTGTCTTTCCCTACATTTGATCCACTGTAGTCCTAGCTAGCTGTAGCGTATGCTTTCACTACTAGATTCATTCACTGATCCTTTGATTGGGTGGATAACATGGAAGTTTATGCTGCAAGAGCTCTGACAGGTTGGATGACATCCTCCGGAAGTTATTATTTATGTGTAAGTCTATAGAATAGGGTGAGAACCATGAGCCTCCTAGGTTTTGTATTGAAGTCAATGAACCCAGAGGACGGAGACTATTCTGTCCTCCGGCTACCACATGACGCTACTCTACAGAGTTCTGTTGAGGCTATTGTAGACCTGCATTGCAAAACAGTGTTTTAATCAATTATTTGGTATAGTTTTATCAAAAAATTATAAATGTTTCACTATATTAATGAAATTCACTGAGGAGGATAGTCTTCGACTTCCTCTTCTGAGGTTTGAAATTATTGTTTTAGTGTCTGCTTCTTGCGGTCAATTTGCAGTTCACAAACTATTTGTAATTATGTTCAGGCCCCCTGACCATCCGCTCAATTAAAATTTGTCCTGGGGCTAAATGTAGTTCATGATCCCTGCACTAGAAGCACTAGTCTAGTGTCTTATGAAATGCACCTTTTTGTATTTTCCTCTTCTGTACTGTCTATTACATTGACTAGATAGCCAAGTGACAGCTCTAACAATGGAAATACATGTCCTCAAAGATGGAAGCAGGCGGTAGGAGGCGAGATCAGATGGGACCATCGTAGCCAAGAAGAGGGCAGATACTCCATAGAGATAGAGGACTCATCTTTGTATCTGTGACATAGTGTCTGTGACCGCATGTGCAGCACCATTGAGGCTATCTCCATTTTAATGTAGTCAGTTTTATTTCTCTTCATTGGCTGATTGCGCCCAACTCATAGGAATCCCCACCCAGTTGACTACTTTAAAATAGTGGAAGCCCTCATTGGCAACGTCCATACTAAAACGGGCAATATCCATGATGAGTCCTCTAGCTCTATGAAAAGAGGCACAACTCTGATAAAGTATTTTATGCAGCATACCACCCTGCATACCACTGCTGGCTTGCTTCTGAAGCTAAGCAGGGTTGGTCCTGGTCAGTTCCTGGATGGGAGACTAGATGCTGCTGGAAGTGGTGTTGGAGGGCCAGTAGGAGGCACTCTTTCCTCTGGTCTAAAAAAATATCCCAATGCCCCAGGGCAGTGATTGGGGCCACTTCCCTGTGTAGGGTGCCGTCTTTCGGATGGGACGTTAAACGGGTGTCCTGACTCTCTGAGGTCATTAAAGATCCCATGGCACTTATCGTAAGAGTTAACCCCGGTGTCCTGGCTAAATTCCCAATCTGGTCCTCAAACCATCACGGTCACCTAATAATCCCCAGTTTACAATTGGCTCATTTATCCCCTGTAACTGTTCCCCAGGTCGTTGCTGCAAATGAGAACGTGTTCTCAGTCAATTTACCTGGTAAAATAAAAATATTTAAAAAATGCCAAAATGCCACGTGACTCCATTTATATCAGTGCATTTGTAACAAACTAACCATTACGACACTTGTATTCGATCAAATAAACCTCACGTAGCAAATGAGCAATTACATGTTTTGTTGCCAAATTCGACACTCACAGACCTCCATACAAAGATTCATCACTTCGTGGTATTATTTTCGTGGGCGGAATAAAATCTCTCCCTTCGCCTCTTCCCCTCTGCCTGTAATTGCGGCTATGCGTACGGCACAACGGATTAGGAGAGCGTCGTGACGACATCTTCTACGTACCGCTCTCACCAAAGACCGACAGCTCAGCAATAACAGCCCTCACCGTCGTTTCTTCAAGCTTCACCCAATATAGCGCTCAACTCAATGGGATCCTGCGCAAAACACAGAGGAGACGGCATCGTTCACCATCGCTCTATTACCGAATCTGATAACTGCAACTGAGCGCTACTCCGCATTCGGACTACATATATACAGAACTGAACACATTTCCTGAGCTTCCTTCTGTAGTAAGGGGATGGGGGTATGACCGACCCCGGACTCCCAACTCTGTTCTATCAGTTGTAGGAGCGCTTTGCAGCATGCTATCGCCGAGAAGAGGGGTCGATCACAGGCCCGCCGCTACGATTCTAACCCAGGTTGCTGTCATTGCAATCTTCGTTTCTATGAGCGCTTGCATGCCAGGTAAGAACAACACTTTTAATATGAAGTCGTGCATGTTTTGCAGACATTTATTAAAGTTGATGTGGATGATGTCATATGCTGTCAATTAAAACATATTTGCAGATGTTACCACGTTCCCTAACATAGTAACATATGATAGGCCTACACCAACTCATGAAAATAAGACTGTTTTCTGACCATAGGCTATTTTAGAATTTAAAAGTGATATTTCAATTGATGTGTATGCCCATTGTGAATGTTCTGTGTTTAAGCACGTAACTTCAGAGCACCTGTGGTTTCTGTGAGGCTTGTTTTTAAATCCCCCTTCAGTTTTTGGGGGGATAGCTCAATTCATAGTGCATAGAACAGACTACACGAGATATTTGGGTCATTTTTAAATACATTCTATGTATCTGAAATGGTGTACCTCAAACACTGACATATTACCTTGGAGGAGGGGGTGACGCATCTGGCTGGGGATGACCTGATAAGATGTGACGTCTGTGGATACTCACACTTAAACAGTAATTACCAGAACCATAAGAAATGGCCGTTACTGACCAGTGACTACATTGCATGATTACCAGAAGGCCGGGAACCTTTATTAGGTTACAAGCCTGGACTACACTACTGCAAAATGCATTACAATGATACCATGTATCATATCATCCATATGTAGACCCTTGGACGGACACACACACTTGGCTATAGTGAGGTCATGTATTGTCACCCGTGAAGTATCTTATCTTAGTGGTGAAATGGAAACTGGCTATCAGTAGGCAAGCTGTTCTGTGACACACTCCCCCTGTCAGAGAGACTACCCCTATTCAAGTCATTGGTCAGAGGTACTATGTCCATTCCAGTGATGGTATTTATGCAGTCCTGTGACACATTCCCCCTGTCAGAAAAACCAGCAGAGATCTTCTGTGTATAAAGGGCTAAAATGCATCTAATGACATACTTTGTTGTTCTACGACTGGTCTGAGGCAGTCGGTAAATAACAAGTGTTTTAAAGTGCAACTTTACTAATGATGGTTTTGGGAAACAGCTTGGAGATTTAACGATGCTCCTACGAAGGTTCTAATGATGACTTTAGCCTTAAGATGCTTTAGGAAACTGTGCCCTGTATATTTTGCTCCATCCCTAATCTAGCACACCGGATTTAAAAAAAAAATGGGTTGATAAGCTGAATCAGGTTAGTTACAACTTGGGTTGGAGCGAAAACCCCCAGGAGGGTAGCTCTCCAGGAATAGGGTTCGAGAACCCTGTTCTAGGTTGTCCTGTAACACATTCCCTCTGTCAGAGAAACCACATAAATAGATTCACTAGAATGGGAATCCCTATTCAAGTCAATGGTCAGAGTTTCCCGTGTGGCTCAGTTGGTAGAGCATGGAGCTTTAATGACTAATTTCTCTGAAGGGGGAAAAAACTATCACATTCCCTGAGAATACATTACATAATATGAATAAACAATACTCCAAGCTGCAGCTTCCTACTTCGTGTCAAACATAATGGATGTTTGGTTCAAATCAGATGTTGAGTACTATTTGTATTGAATATTATATGAATCCTTCTAAATTGAAATGACTCATGTCAGTGTAAAATGTATCCCAAACAAAAAACATTGATTTCAAAGTTAATAAATCATACAACTCTATGCACAAGGACAGCTTTTAACAATTTACACTGATCATTTTACAAAAACATTTACTGGAAGAACTGTGCAGATACAGAATTTAGTAAAATGATTTTGGTAAAATCTTTCTCAGTTTTCTTTGTCCACGTTTTCAAAAATATCTGCTCTGAATTAAGATTCAATGACATCTGCAGAAAGAATGGGGTGTCAGCTATGACATGATACATTGACTTTAAAACACTCTTTTGGTTATTAAAATGCAGTAAGTGAAGTGGATTTACACCTGTTAACGGAATTGCAGTAACGGAATTTCATCATATGTCCCTGATCTGTACTACACAGAAATGCATAATTATGGATATGAATGTCATTCTCCTCATGTTGATGTATCCTAAATAGGTACACAAGGGTAGAAATATGCATATCCTCCTTTGCATATTTGATTATTATTCTACACGCTGGCTATTATTTTAATGAGCTCTGCAAGACTAAATTTGATTGGTCCGGGCAAGACCAAATCTGAACCAGTCATTGACATCTACTGACTCTACTGTGCTGACCAAACTATTTGTGACTACTATGACTTCCCCCATTGTAGCCAATTCAATTGCAGAAATTCCGTTACCAATTTATTTATTTTTTTATTTTTTGGGAATGTCGAGTTTTAATCACATAATAATTAATAAACAAAATTGATATCAGTAAAACCATTAATTCATAGGTCTACCTTTACTTGTTAGCTCTGTGAACTTTCATTATCCTCCGTCCTCATGAGAGAAATGAGAAAAGATCTTAAAGATATGTTTTTTTTTGGTAACAGAATTTCAAGGCATAAGGTAATGTTTCTTAAGCTTACAGAAGCTTACAAATGTAGTCATATTAGCTGGCAGGGGTCTTCAATATTATTGTGTTTTGATGTATTTCTAATACCTTTTAAGACTAATACCTTTTCTATCTGTTTGACCAGAAGCCTTTGCTAATTCTACAGTTTTAGGATGGAAAATGGGTAAACTATATGTATATTTGTGTGTGTGTGTGTATGTATATATGCCAAAACATGTAGGTTTCATTTGACACCCATATGAACTTCACATGTTGGTGCTCATGGGTTATTTTACATGCCCAATGTCCAATTTAGGTGCAATCAGTTCAGCTTAATGTCTTTTAACAAGATAATGTTGCAGGAATTCTTCTGTTTCTAACTACAGAAACCCTTTCAGAACAGTCTGAGAGGGTGGGTGTCATGGCTTGCTGAAATGAAACTAAGCTGTTGTGAGCTCTTAAGCACAGGTAGCAATGACAGACTGGGGTGTCCTAATTTGCACCCCCTTCCATTTTACAGTGCACTATTTTCGACCAGAGCTCAAAGGGTGGTCAGAAGTAGTTTGCTATATAGAGAATAGCGTGTCATTTGGGACTTAACCTGGGTCTGTGAGCTCTGTGCTGCTGTGGATAGAAGGACTGAGAGGAGAGCGCAGGCTTCTGTTAAGGCTGTAAAATGGAGATTATAACCTGATTATAGTGCCATAGAGGAGAGCACAACAGCTGTATAGTATTCTGCTCCTTAAAAGACATGTGCTGGGCTTGCACTGCCATCCTGCACACACTCTCACCTTATTGTTTATTCACCTTCTATGTCCAGAAAAGACTGTTTTTAGAGAGAAACATTTTGGTCAGGTTTTCGAGTGCCAGAGGGAGGCCCCATTTGTTAAAATTCAGATATATAATGTGGGTTTGTTTCTCCAGTCATTTGGGTAAGAAATAGGATGCAACCTCTGACTGTTCAAGGAAACCATAGGCTTTCTCCAACTCTTCTTGGAAGAGATGCCACTTGGAATACCAGAAGCACAATTAAAAGGCTATCAATGATAATTGAGAATAAGGGGATTGACATTTAGTGTTGAGAGAAGAGAACGTTTCTGGGGGAAATCAATTGCTTTGTCGCTGTGGAGATGTTGAATTTGTTGTTTTGCCGATGCCCCAAGAGGAGGAGAGGTGGATGAAAGGGGTAGGAGAGATGGATGAATGAAAAGGTTAGCTGCCAAGGTTTATTAGATGCTGTGAAGCGTAACCGGGGCAACACGACCATTGCAGTTCTGTTTCTTTCGCCGAAGGCGTTGGTTTTGGGAGCGAGACCGAAATTTGGTTTCTTCATCTCACCTGCCTCTTGTTGTCTTACATGTTCTCACGTCTGCAGAGGTCTTTGGCTTTAGCCTCAAAAGGAAGTTCATGGATTTGCTTTTAGACTGGCAGTCTTAGGGCTTTTTTTACACAAACAAATATTTGAAGTAAGATCTGATTTAAACATTAAGAAACCTTAATATGTTTTTTCATGTATTTCCTGGCCCAGTGTTTTGTTGTATGGAAGTGAATGGAAAATGTCAATCGACTGACGTCACACATGGTGAACTAACTGGCCTGCTTGCTGCCTGTCAGCAGCTTTCAGATCTTATCGTGTCACAAAAGAATGACCAAATGTTAGATTTAGAGGTTCCAAAACCTCTGTGCTGTATGCGTCTTGCATAGCTGCGTTCCCCCAAGTAGTCAGAGTAGCGCTGGCTTGAAGATGAAATCCTGTTGACATGTCAGTAAGATGTTTTCGGCTTTCTGCTGATGTGGTTTGCTGCTGGCACTGGGAGGACCAGCTTTATTCACTGTGTTTGACTGACTCTCTCTGTCTCGTGCTCTTTCTGTCTCTTTCTCTCTAGCATATTTCTTTCTTGCGCTTTTGTTCTTTCTGTCTCTCAATCTATCTGCTCCATCTCTCTCTCAGCTGTTGTTGTGAATAACACCTCTGATATTGTAGGTATACTGCATGTTCAATAACTCACTTCACTCTCACAGCTCATCACTGTACTCTCTCTCAAACCATGGTTACGCTTGAACCATCTAGGATGTCATGCATGTCCTGTTTCTAATATTAGATCATTTTTTTAAAGTAACGTAAGAGGACGTTTATAGACTACTTGACATGTCTGAAACCATCTTTGCTCTTCTTGAATCCTCCTTTCTAT
This sequence comes from Oncorhynchus tshawytscha, assembly GCF_018296145.1. Lineage (NCBI taxonomy): Eukaryota > Metazoa > Chordata > Actinopteri > Salmoniformes > Salmonidae > Oncorhynchus > Oncorhynchus tshawytscha. The sequence goes on from NC_056440.1 coordinate 13,973,293, forward strand.
TCTGAAGAGAGATTATAACCAAAATCATTTGAATGATAGGTTCCTATTTTTGAGAGACTTATATTGTCCATTGCAGAGATCTGTTCCCAGAAACGCTTATATCCTATGAAGATCATTTCAACCACATCCTCAAATGAAGATTTAAATTTATTTAACTAGGTAAGTCAGGGGACCATGTCTAATAATTTAGTCAGGCACTGGAATAGAAGCCTAACTGATTCCCGGCCGCTGTCACACAACCCTGATCAATGGCAATCATTTGAATCAATTATATTTAAGTCTTCATGATTTACTGATATCAGGGATGTTAGTGTGTATTATCAATCATTCATTAGGCTGTATTCTCTAATGCATGAATCTGTTTGACTTAACATTTTAATGTTGATCGGTAAATCAACATTCCAGTAACCAGATGGAAATAACATTATATTTGTGCTTTTAATTCCAAAAACATAAAGGACACTACTACTACTCTGTTTATGAATACTAATTAATCTTGTGTCATATTTTCCCATCATGACTAGGGATCGCTTTATGCCCAATCTGGATGAACAGAGGTGAAATAATATGAAGTGCATTAAGAATAGAATGGGGAAAATAAAGTATACTGTAGAGGGAACATTCTTTGTCATATCTTTGTCATATCTTTTTTACATTTATGCCTTAAAAAGCATTTTAAGGGCCACCCGGGTGGCGCAGTGGTCTAGGGCACTGCAGTGCTAGATGTGCCACCAGAGACTCTGGTTTTGCGTCCAGACTCTGTCGCAGCCGGCCGCGACCTGGAGGTCCGTGGGGCGACGCACAATTGGCCTAGCGTCGTCCGGGTTAGGGAGGGTTTTGGCGGTAGGGATATCCTTGTCTCATCGTGCACCAGCGACTCCTGTGGCGGGCCGGGCGCATTGCACGCTAACCAGGTCGCCAGGTGTACGGTGATTCCTCCGACACATTGGTGCGGCTGGCTTCCGGGTTGGATGCGCGCTGTGTTAAGAAGCAGTGCGGCTTGGTTGGGTTGTGTTTTGGAGGACGCATGGCTTTCGACCTCCGTCTCTCCCAAGCCTGTACGGGAGTTGTAGCGATGAGACAAGATAATAACTACTAACAATTGGATACCACGAAATTGGGGAGAAAAGGGGGTAAAATAAAAAATTTAACATTTTAGTATCTCTTCTCTCATGTCACTGTGACATTCTGCATTGCTAAACAAGGACACAAAGTCCTCCTTGCATATGGCAGATTTAAGTGCATAAGTCAAACCAGTCCATCTCTTGCCATATTTAAGGTGGACTTTTTGTGTCCTTGTTTAGCTTTGCAGAATGCCACAGTGAATCACAGGAGAGAAGATACAGTAAATTAATATGTAGTGTGAAAATAACTATCAGGCTGGCAGCTGGAGCTATCTGTGTTATTATACAATACACTCTGGAGGGTGGCTCAATGACTTTCAATGGTTCACATGGACTCACGCCTGTAGGTTGTCTCAGGTGAGATCAGATCGCACTCGCTACTAGACATTGTTCTGGGAATATTCAATGTCATTACCCTAGAAATAGATTTGATTTCAATGTTCAATACTGCAGACAAAATCACGTCCCCAGACGACTTTCCCTCCATATGCAGTAGCGATTGAGCCTGGCCACGCGGTTACTTCTGAGCCTGGCCACGCGGTTACTTCTGAGCCTGGCCACGCGGTTACTTCTGAGCCTGGCCACGCGGTTACTTCTGAGCCTGGCCACGCGGTTACTTCTGAGCCTGGCCAAGCGGTTACTTTTGAGTCTGCAGTATTGCTCGCTCACTGACAAATTACCTGGAACAATTCTACGTAATACACTTGAGACCATGATGACTAGACCCATATATGCAGGACTAAACGTAGCCTATTCTGAGACCATGGCCACTAGACAGATACTTTTGGTTATGTACTGTATGTGGACACTTGGACATCTCATTCCACAATCATGGGCATTAATATGGAGTTGTTCCCCCCACTCTTCTGGGAAGGCTTTCCACTAGATGTTGGAACATTGCTGCAGGGACTTTCTTCCATTAAGCCACAAGAGCATTAGTGAGGTCGGGCACTGATGTTGGGCGACTAGGCCTGGCTCACAGTCAACGTTCTAATTCATCCAAAAGGTGTTCAATGGGGTTTACGTCAGCGCTGCGTGCAGACCAGTCAAGTTCTTCCACACCGATCTCAGCAAACCATTTCTGTATGGACCTCGCTTTACACAGGAGCATTGTCATGCTGAAACAGGAAAGGGCCTTCCCCAAACTGGTGCCACAAAGTTGGAATGGTCTAGAATGTCATTGTATGCTGTAGCATTAAGATTTCCCTTCACGGAAACTAAGCGGCCTAGTCCAAACCATGAACCACAGCCCCAGACCATTGTTGCTCCTCCACCAAACTTCACAGAGTGCACTGCATTGGGGCAGGTAGCGTTCTCCTGGCACCTGCCAAACCCAGATTAGTCCGTCAGACTGCCAGATGGTAAAGCGTGATTCATCACTACAGAGTCCAATGGCGGCAAGCTATACACCATTCCAGCCGGCAATTGACATTGCTCATGGTGACCTGGCCAAGACTTTTGACTCTGTCAATCACCGCATTCTAATCGGCACACTCAACAGCCTTGGTTTCTCAAATGACTGCCTCGCCTGGTTCACTGACTACTACTACTTAGAGTTCAGTGTGTCAAATCGGAGGGCCTGTTGTCTCTGACCTCTGGCAGTCTCTGAGGGTGCCACATTGTTCAATTCTTGGGCCTACTCTTTTCTCTGTATATATCAATGTTGCTCTTGCTGCTGATGATTCTCTGATCCACCTCTACGCTGCCGACACCATTCTGTATACCTCTGGCCCTTTGGACACTGTTAACAAACCTCCAGACGAGCTTCAATGCCATACAACACTCCTTCTGTGGCCTCCAACTGCTCTTCAATGCAAGTAAAACTAAATGCATGCTCTTCAACCAATTGCTAGTCTGGATGGTTCGGATTCAGAATATGTGGACAACTACAAATACCTAGGTGTCTGGTTAGACTATAAACTCTCCTTACAGACTCACATTCAAGCATATCCAAAATTAAATCTAGAATCGGCTTCTTATTTCGCAACAAAGCATCCTTAACCTCGTAAAACGGACTATCCTGCCAATTCTTGACTTCAGCGATGTCATTTACAAAATAGCCTCCAACATTCTACACAGCAAATTGGATGTAGTCTATCACAGTCCCATCCGTTTTGTCACAAAAGTTCCATATACCCACCACTGCAACCTGTATGCTCTCGTTGGCTGGCCCTTGCTTCATATTCGTCGCCAAACCCACTGGCTCCAGGTCATCTATACGTCTTTGCTATGTAAAGCCCCGCTTTATCTCAGCTCACTGGTCACCATAGCAGCACCCAACCGTAGCACGCGCTCCAGCAGAGAGATATATATTTTATATATATATATTTTTATATTTTATATATATTTTATATATATATATATATATATATTTTATATATTTATATATATATTTTATATTTTATATTTTATATATATATATTTTATATATATATATATATATATATATATATAATATATATATATACTAGTCACCCCCAAAGCCAACTTCTCTTTGGCCTCCTTTCCTTCCAGTTCACTGCTGCCAATGATGGGGGAAAAATGCAAAAATCACTGAAGCTGGAGACTTATCTCCCTCACTAACTTTAAGCAGCAGCTGTCAGAGCAGCTAACCAACCATTGCACCTGTACATAGACCATCTGTAAATAGCCCACCCAACTACCTCACCCTTATTTTTTTGCTCCTTTGCACCCCAGTATCTCTACTTGCACATTCATCTTCTGCACTAGAGGTCGACCGATTAATAGGAATGACCGATTTAATTAGGGCCGATTTTCAAGATTTCATAACAATCCATAATCAGCATTTTTGGACACCGATCATGGCCGATTACATTGCACTCCACGAGGAGACTGCGTGGCAGGCTGACTACCTGTTATGCGAGTGCAGCAAGGAGCCAAGGTAAGGTGCTAGCTAGCATTAACCAACAATCAGTCTTAACATAATCACTAGTTAACTACACATGGTTGACGATATTACTAGTTTATCTAGCTTGTCCTACGTTGCATATAATCGATGCGGTGCCTGTTAATTTATCATTGAATCACAGCCTACTTTGCCAAACGGGTGATTTAACAAGCGCATTCGCGAAAAAAGCACTGGTGTTGCACCAATGTACCTAACCATAAACATCAACGCCTTTCTTAAAATCAATACACAAGTATATATTTTTAAACCTACATATTTCGTTAATATTGCCTGCTAACATTAATTGTTTTTTAACTAGGGAAATTGTGTCACTTCTCTTGCGCTCTGTGCAACAGAGTCAAGGTATATGCAGCAGTTTGGCCCGCCTGGCTCGTTGTGAACTGTGTGAAGACCATTTCTTCCTAACAAAGACAGCCAACTTCGCCAAACGGGATGATTTAACAAAAGCGCATTTGCGAAAAAAGCACGATCGTTGCACGAATGTACCTAACCATAAATAAACATCAATGGCTTTCTTAAAATCAATACACAGAAGTATATTTTTTTATAATATTTATTACGACATAACATTGAAGGTTGTGCAATGTAACAGCAATATCTAGACTTATGGATGACACCCGTCATCGGTTCCGTATTTCACTGAAAGAATAAACATTTTGTTTTTGAAATTAGTTTCTGGATTTGACCATATGAATGACCTAAGGCTCACATTTCTGTGTGTTATTATATTATAATTGCTCTATCAAGTCATAGACTTAGTCTGACTGAGCGGTGGTAGGCAGCAGCAGGCTCGTAAGCATTCATTCAAACAGCACTTTACTGCGTTTGCCAGCAGCTCTTCACAATGCTTCAAGCATTGCGCTGTTTATGACTTCAAGCCTATCAACTCCTGAGATTAGGCTGGCAATACTAAAGTACCTATTAGAACATCCAATAGTCAAAGGTATATGAAATACAAATGGTATAGAGAGAAATACTCCTATAATAACTACAACCTAAAACTTCTTACCTGGGAATATTGAAGACTCATGTTAAAAGGAACCACCTGCTTTCATATGTTCTCATGCTCTGAGCAAGGAAATTCAACGTTAGCTTTTTTACATGGCACATATTGCAATTTTACTTTCTTCTCCAGCACTGTGTTTTTGCATTATTTAAACCAAATTGAATATGTTTTATTTGAGACTAAATTGATTTTATTGATGTATTATATTAAGTTAAAACAAGTTCATTGTTCATTCAGTATTGTTGTAATTGTCATTATTACAAATATATATATATATATAAAATATCGCCCGATTTAATCGGTATCAGCTTTTTTGGTCCTCCAATAATCGGTATCAGCGTTGAAAAATCATAATCGGTCGACCACTATTCTGCACATCTATCACTCCAGTGTTTAACTGCTAAATTGTAATTATTTTGCAATTATGGCCTATTTATTGCCTTACCTCCCTAATCTTACTACATTTGCGCACACTGTATAAAGACTTTTCTATTGTGTTATTGACTGTACGTTTGTTTATCCCATGTGTAACTCTGTGTTGTTGTTTGTGTCGCACTGCTTTGCTTTATCTTGGCCAGGTTGCAGTTGTAAATGAGAACTTGTTCTCAACTGGCCTACCTGGTTAAATAATGCTCAGCCGTGGAAACCCATTTCATGATCTCCAGACGAATAGTTATTGTGCTGACGTTGCTTCAGGAAGCAGTTTTGAACTTGGTAGTGAGTGTTGCATCCGAGGACAGATGATTTTTACATGCTACGTGCTTCAGCACCCGGCAGTCCCGTTCTGTGAGCTTGTGTGGCCTACCACTTCGCGGCCGAGCCGTTGTTGCTTCTTGACATTTCCACTTCACAATAACAGCACTTAGTTGACCAGGGCATTTGATGAACTGACTTGTTGGAAAGGTGGCATCCTATGACAGGGCCACGTTGAAAGTCACTGACCTCTGCAGTAAGGCCATTCTTCTGCCATTTGTTTCTCTTCACTAATATGAAGTGGTGTGTGTGGGGGGGAAAATTTTACAGAACCAGCTCAAATTTGTTTACATCCCTGTTACTGAGCGTTTCTCCTTTGTCAAGATAATCTATCCAACTGACAGGTGTGGCATATCAAGAATCTGATTAAACAGCGTGATCATTACATAGGTGTACCTTGTGCTGGGGACAATAAAAGGCTACTAAAATGTGCAGTTTTGTCACACAACGCAATGTCACAGATGTTTTGAAAGAGCGTGCATTTGACATGCTGACTGCAGGAATGTCCACCAGAGCTGTTGACAGATAATTTATTGTTAATTTCTCTACCATAAGCCTTCTCCAACGTTGTTTTAGAGAATTTGGTGGTATGTCCAACCAGCCTCACAACCACAGACCACGTGTAACCATGCCAGCCCTAGACCTCCACATCCAGCTTCTTCACCTGCAGGATCATCTGAGACCAGCCACCCAGGCAGCTGATGAAACTGAGGAGTATTTCTGTCTGTAACAAAACCCTTTTGAGGGAGAAAAACTCATTCTGATTGGCTGTGCCTGGCTCCCCCTGCCCAGTCATGTGAAATCCATAGGTTAAGGCTGAATGAACTTATTTCTATTTACTGATTTCCTTATATGAACGGTAACTCAGTTAAATCTTTGAAATTGTTGCATGTTGAGTTTATATTTTTGTTCATTATAATAACAACCAATACAGAGAGTGAGAACCTCAGGAGGACTGTTTTAATTTATCCTTTAACTGTGGCACTTGCAGAATACTGCAGATGGGAGATCAATCAAATGTATTTATAAAGCCCTTTACATCTGATGTCACAAAGTGCTATACAGAAACCCAGCCTAAAACCACAAACAGCAAGCAATGCAGATGTGGAAGCACAGTGGCTGGGAAAAACTCCCCAGAAAGGCAGTAACCTAGGAAGAAACCTAGAGACGAACCAGGCAGAGGGAGAGACACACACACGTTCGGTGAACAGGTCATGGTTCCATAGCCGCAGGCAGGACATTTGAAACTGGAGCAGCAGCATCACGAGTGGCAGCTGCAACCTTTTCTCTGTCTCTAATGTATTGTGTCCTGCTATCAATAGGGAATATATAACTAATATATGCATCACTGGCTTGTCATTCAAACCCATATGGTGCCATCAACCACAGCTAGAAGGGACCCAGACTGAAAAAGGTCTCTGCAGTTTTAAATACAATACTTAATGACATTAACTCATTATCTGAGACAGCTTTACAAGAGATGCGCAACGAGGCATGTTGTCACACATACTGTGTGTATAGAAAAATAAACGGCCTGGGGGTAGGTTCATGACAGTCATAAATACCTCTTCCCTCCTTTTTCCTCTCTTTTACATTTGCAAACCCCTTGGTTAACATAGAGATTCTGGGAACATCAGAAGGTGAGGGGAAATGAACTTTATTCTGGTAATCCGACCAATTGAACATATGCGGTGGTTCTTAATGAATATGATGTCAGTTCGGTTGTCATCTGAGACATTCTCATCAATGATAAGATGACTAACTCTACAGTGGAAAGTCTACACATCAGAGTTATCGGATTCACATGGAATTGTTGTTCAATTCAAATGTTTGAATATGAAATTATTTGTGATGGGATGAAATGTGATTTTAGCTTCTAAAATGTGAGAATTGGGTTTTCATACGGTTAGGGCTCTGCTCAATCAGTGGCCTGACCCTGGGGTTATAAAACTTTTCAGACACACCCTTCTCGCTCCACTATATAAAGCCTTGACGAAAATGTAACCTCCTGTTCTGAGGATGTGAGGACGACGGTCCGATGTCAAAATGGTTCAGATAATAACTACAGAATGAAGCCAACATCAGCGTGAGCTTTGGTTGCGAATGGTATGAACTTTGAACTCTTATTCACTACAGAAGTGATACCTCCTAGCCATTGAGTTAGCAACAGCAGCTGCAAACGAGGGTTAGGAAGGAACAGACAGAGTATCCCGTTTATCACACAACGACGTTACTACAACGTATCCAATTGACCACCAGAGACATTCTTCAAAGGACTCGGTTTGGCAACACGGCCTTCCATCTACCACCAACCTACTAAAGCGCAGCTCAGAGTAAATATTTATTGCATTTTCCTTTACGATAGCACAGCTTCTTCCTTTGTTACTCAGTCTTCCCGCTCTTTCACTCAAACCCAGCCCCCTTTCCTTTTGTGTAACAAGCTGTCATATCTGTTCTGCCCGCTAGGCACGATTTCCTTTATGACGTAATTTTTAATCAAGTTACAATGAATTATATGTATGTGTAATTCTGTGTGATTAGTTAGGTATTTAGTAAATAAATAATTAAACCCAATTTTGCATTGCTGATTCAACTTGTTAGCCAGGGTTCGTGAAGATATCTGAAAGTTGTAAATTCTTGGTTGAGATTGAATTAAGGTGACGATTAATATTGACTGCTATTGATGTAAAATATTACTAGGTCTTTAAGAGTTTATTCGGAAGATAACAGCTCTATAAATATTATTTTGTGGTACCCCGACTCTAGTTAATTAAGTTTACATGATTAGCTCAATCGGGTAATATTAATTACGGAGAAATTATTTTATAGAATAGCATGTCATGTCACTTAATCCGGCATAGCCAAAGACATGACAACGGTTTAAATTAAAAAGACTTCCAATAGAGCAGAAGTGTGACACGGATCCAATATATAATTTTCTCTACGCTACAAGTAAGGCGGAGTCCCATGTAAAGTCAGGCTGTGTGTCCCTGCTCCCTATATAGTGCCCTATTGGCCCTGAGCAAAAGTATTGCACTATATAGGAAATAGGGTGTCATTTGGGACATGGCCTACGTCTTGATAGTAACCAACTTGACAAAAGGAGGATTCTAATCAGTCTGTCCTTTTGGCAGTGAATGGTCTCTTCCTGTTGACATTGCTCAAGCAGATCGACAGCTTGACAGAGACAAAGCCTCCTATTTGTAAATGGAAGACTCTTGATGGACGGAGGCTGCCTGTCATGTTTTCAGATTAGTGCCAACACCAACACCGCCCTGGGTACATAGGGCTTAATTACGGCTTCCTCACTCCTCTACATCTGGCCTCCTGACAGCACCTCCCAGCCTGGCTGGTCTGGCCCGGATGATCACCAGCCCTAATAGGTAGCGGCAGGATGTTTAGGAGCTACGCGGCAGGTTGTGGAGGAGCTACTCGGCAGGTTGTTTAGGAGCTACGCGGTAGTTTGTGGAGCGGCAGGTTGTTTAGGAGCTACGCGGAAGGTTGTGGAGGAGCTACGCTGCAGGTTGTTTAGGAGCTACGCTGCAGGTTGTAGAGGAGCTACGCTGCAGGTTGTGGAGGAGCTACGCTGCAGGTTGCTTAGGAGCTACGCTGCAGGTTGCTTAGGAGCTACGCTGCAGGTTGTTTAGGAGCTACCCTGCAGGTTGTTTAGGAGCTACGCTGCAGGTTGTTTAGGAGCTACGCTGCAGGTTGTTTAGGAGCTACGCGGCAGGTTGTGGAGGAGCTACGCGGCAGGTTGTGGAGGAGCTAGCGGCAGGTTGTTTAGGAGCTACTTGGCAGGTTGTGGAGGAGCTACTCGGCAGGTTGTGGAGGAGCTACGCGGCAGGTTGTGGAGGAGCTACGCGGCAGGTTGTGGAGGAGCTACGCGGCAGGTTGTGGAGGAGCTACGCTGTAGGTTGTGGAGGAGCTACGCTGTAGGTTGTGGAGGAGCTACGCTGTAGGTTGTGGAGGAGCTACGCGGCAGGTTGTGGAGGAGCTACGCTGTAGGTTGTGGAGGAGCTACGCTGTAGGTTGTGGAGGAGCTACGCTGTAGGTTGTGGAGGAGCTACGCTGTAGGTTGTGGAGGAGCTACGCGGCAGGTTGTGGAGCCAGAGGGCATTGCACACGTAGATAGACACTACAGAATGGAGAGAGCAGCTCAGCTGGCACTGAGGAAGGAAACACTGAGTCTTGCAGGGTTTAAATCATTCACATTGGCAATATCACTGAGTATAAATTGAGTGAGAGTTGGAGGGGACCGTCGACTATAAAAAGCTTTTTCTTTGGGTTTTCATTTTAATACTGTTCCATTCCACTTCCCGATTGCTTTGATAATCCCCAAGCAGTGGTTTAATTTCAGTTTGAGTCAGTTAAATTAGAATTCTGATCATGAATTCATTGGAGAGTTCTCCAGAAAACGATTGGCATTGTTCTAAATCAAAGGTCTGCAGTAGTTTGAATGTAATTGACTCTGGCAGACAGTTCATAGGCATAAAACACTGTCATGTCAGACAGTCTTGACCCACTGTGGGTTGGGCTTAGTAGGAGACATCGTACTACTGCATTCCCCTCTTCTGTCAGAGTAGATTTGCATTCAGTAGATGAGCAGCTCGTGAACCTGGGTTCAAATACTATTTGACATTTTAAAGATACTTTAGGGCTGATCCCAGTCAGTTGAATGGTCGATTGTTTGGTCAATAGGCTGTTGGTCGACCGAGAATTTGGTAGTCGATCAGTTGCAAAAAAAAGTAATGTTTTATTCCATGTCTTGATTGACCGTTAATTACCATAACTTCTAATCTACAATGTTTATTTGGTTACTGTCATTTCTGTTAATGCATTCAATAATAATATTATTATGTATTTATTTATTTATTTATTTATTTATTATTATTGGTCTCTTAATGTTCTCATTGTCGGAGTGGACACGTTGTTTGCAGAGCGCACAACCTAGGCTACACTTGTGAGAAGCAAGTTTTGATTCATTTCATTCTGTTTCCGAGTTGTCAATTTATTCATTGTTTTGTTTTGAGCGCTCCTGTCAATGTTGAGTAAGGACACGCACCTGATTACGCATAGAAGTAGGCCTAGGCTACCTGGCCTGCGAGCAAATGCAGGCTTATAAATGTTCCCATTTGGGGGATCTGATTGTATTTCTGATTGTCTTAACTCACCACCACTAATGAGCTGTGGAGCTTCGCAAAGAAATGTTTTCTTCAACTCAAACAGCAAGTAAACTAAGTCTGTTTTTTACATCCATTGAGAATGACAATAGTTCCTCAATGTAGCCTATTTAAAAAACCTTTCCAGGTTCCTCCGTTTCGATAACCACTCATTTTGAAAGGGAGAAAAAAATGTTGTTCTCTGATCCGGTGGTAATGTCATAAAATAGGTTGACTACTACTTATCCTTGGATCAAATAGCCTACAACTGTGTCTGTCCAGAGCTTACTGGCACAGAACTCTGAGGGGACAGAAAATTTTATACAATGTTGCAAGTTTATTAGCATGAGCTTCTGGCTGGACCAAGTTGATACAGTGTTTCAAGTTCCTTGCATACAGGCCATGTGTGATTTCTACCTGCATGCAGGCTGCAATGTTTTTATTTGTTGGTTTTATGTAGTCTATTTTTATATACAATACCAATCAAAAGTTACACCTCATTCAAGGGTTTTTCTTTATTTTTACTATTTTCTACATTGTAGAATAATAGAAGAATGTTGTGGTAGCCATGCTGGTTAAGTGTGCCTTGAATTCTAAATACCAGAAAAGCACCATCACACCACCTCCTCCATGCTTCACGGTGGGAACAACACATGCGGAGATCATCCGTTCACCTACTCTGCATCTCACGAAGACACGGTGGTTGGAACCAAAAATCTCAAATTTGTACTCATCAGACCAAAGCACAGATTTCCACTGGTCTAATGTCCATTGCTTGTGTTTCTTGGCCCAAGCAAGTCTCTTCTTCTTATTGGGGTCCTGTAGTTTTTTTTGCAGCAATTCAACCATGAAGGCCTGATTCACGCAGTCTCCTCTGAACAGTTGATTTTGAGATGTCTGTTACTTGATATCTGTGAAGCATTTATTTGGGCTGATTTATGGATTTACTGACCTTCATGTCTTAACTTTTTAGTGACGGGGCAGTATTCGGAAATTCAGATGAATGACGTGCCAAAAGTAAACTGCCTGTTACTCAGGCCCGGAAGCTAGGATATGCATATACTTGGTAGAATTGGATAGAAAACACTCTGAAGTTTCTAAAACTGTTAAAATAATGTCTGTGAGTATGACAGACCTGATATGGCAGGCGCAAACTCGAGGAAAATCCATCCAGGAAGTGGGTTTCCATTGAATGCCTATTGACTATGTAATCAAATCAAATCAAATCAAATTTTATTTGTCACATACACATGGTTAGCAGATGTTAATGCGAGTGTAGCGAAATGCTTGTGCTTCTAGTTCCGACAATGTAGTAATAACCAACAAGTAATCTAACTAACAATTCCAAAACTACTGTCTTATACACAGTGTAAGGGGATAAAGAATATGTACATAAGGATATATGAATGAGTGATGGTACAGAGCAGCATAGGCAAGATACAGTAGCTGATATCGAGTACAGTATATACATATGAGATGAGTATGTAAACAAAGTGGCATAGTTAAAGTGGCTAGTGATACATGTATTACATAAGGATGCAGTCGATGATATAGAGTACAGTATATACGTATGCATATGAGATGAATAATGTAGGGTATGTAAACATTATATAAGGTAGCATTGTTTAAAGTGGCTAGTGATATATTTACATCATTTCCCATCAATTCCCATTATTAAAGTGGCTGGAGTTGAGTCAGTGTCAGTGTGTTGGCAGTAGCCACTCAATGTTAGTGGTGGCTGTTTAACAGTCTGATGGCCTTGAGATAGAAGCTGTTTTTCAGTCTCTCGGTCCCAGCTTTGATGCACCTGTACTGACCTCGCCTTCTGGATGATAGCGGGGTGAACAGGCAGTGGCTCGGGTGGTTGATGTCCTTGATGATCTTTATGGCCTTCCTGTAACATCGGGTGGTGTAGGTGTCCTGGAGGGCAGGTAGTTTGCCCCCGGTGATGCGTTGTGCAGACCTCACTACCCTCTGGAGAGCCTTACGGTTGTGGGCGGAGCAGTTGCCGTACCAGGCGGTGATACAGCCCGCCAGGATGCTCTCGATTGTGCATCTGTAGAAGTTTGTGAGTGCTTTTGGTGACAAGCCGAATTTCTTCAGCCTCCTGAGGTTGAAGAGGCGCTGCTGCGCCTTCTCCACGATACTGTCTGTGTGAGTGGACCAATTCAGTTTGTCTGTGATGTGTATGCCGAGGAAATTAAAACTTGCTACCCTCTCCACTACTGTTCCATCGATGTGGATAGGGGGTGTTCCCTCTGCTGTTTCCTGAAGTCCACAATCATCTCCTTAGTTTTGTTGACGTTGAGTGTGAGGTTATTTTCCTGACACCACACTCCGAGGGCCCTCACCTCCTCCCTGTAGGCCGTCTCGTCGTTGTTGGTAATCAAGCCTACCACTGTTGTGTCGTCCGCAAACTTGATGATTGAGTTGGAGGCGTGCGTGGCCACGCAGTCGTGGGTGAACAGGGAGTACAGGAGAGGGCTCAGAACGCACCCTTGTGGGGCCCCAGTGTTGAGGATCAGCGGGGAGGAGATGTTGTTGCCTACCCTCACAACCTGGGCCCTAATTGGTTAGGGCCCAGGCTGCAGTTCCTATGGCTTCCACTAGATGTCAACAGTCTTTAGTCATGGTTTCAGGCTTATTTTCTGAAAAACGACAAAGAAAAATACCTTTTTGTTAGGGGACTGGGGAAGCGCGCCCTTCGTTCTTTTTCCTTTCTTTTGAATACGCTATTGTCCAGTTGAAATATTATCGATAACTGACACCCTGAGGATTAGTTATAAACATGGTTAGACATGTTTTGACTAACTTTACGGGTACTATTAGGATGTATTCGTCTGCATGTTGACCGCCTTTGAGCCAGTGGATTACTGAACGAAACATGCCAACAAAACAAAGTTTTTGGGATATAAAGATGGACTTTATCGAACAAAACTACCATTTAAAAAAGGGACCCTTCTGAATGCAACCATATGAAGATCTTCAAAGGTAAGTGATTCATTGTATAGCTATTTCTGACTTTCGTGACTTATCTGCTTGGTTGGAAAATGTTTGTATGTTCTGTATACTGTTCCAATACTACCTTGTTACAACACAACTGATTGGCTCAAACGCATTAATTAAGAAGAAAATAAATTCCACAAATGAACTTTTAAGAAGGCACACCTGTTAATTGAAATGCATTCCAGGTGACTACCTCATGAGGCTGGTTGAGAGAATGCCAAGAGTGTGAAAGCTGTCATCAAGTCAAAGGGTGGCTACTTAGAAGAATCTCTCATGTAAAATATGTTTTGTTTAACACTTTTTTGGTTACTACATAATTCAATGTGTTATTTCATAGTTTTGATGTTTTCACTTTTATTCTACAATGTAGAAAATAGTAAAAACAAAGATAAACCCTGGAATAAGTAGGTGTCAATTGTTGACTGGTAATGTAGTTGGGAATGGCAATAAAGTTACTTCATTTTTATTTAGATAAAATCATTTGTGATTAATGAAAATTATAAGCTACCAAGGCTTTATTATAAAATAAATTAAATTGTTGTGGAGCAATGTGCATATGAATGTCATAACTGGCACGCAGATCAGTAGAAATGGTAAGATAAATTGGCACTCCAAATGTTACTGGCCTCACTCTAAATGTTACCGGCTATTACTGGCTACCCCAGGGGTGTACTGGCAGAAGCTGGAGGAGGAAGGTCGGGAACAGTTTTTTTTTTTTAAATTCTGGTTAGGCTATCTTGATCTCTGGCTCCCTCCTTGAGTCATTTGTGTCTCAATTATTTAATCACAGTGTGCTTAAAGCATCAGACAAGCTCAGTAGTCTACATATAGTTGTTTTTATTAAAACACATAGGGTGTGCCTATATTTATGGGAAAATACACATTTTAGAATTTTGACCTGTCAATTGGTTCGAAAAAAGATGACTTGTAAAATACTTTGAGCATTTTCTCTAGCCTGCCTTGAGTGACAGGTGGACAAGATTTACCGTTTTGGGCCAATTCATTTGGTCCATTTAAGCCAGGCAAGCTCAACCAAGCCCAGATAAGTATTTAGAAATTAATGAAAATAGTATTTGAACCCAGGTCTGTCTGCTAAATGGACCAGGTAACCTCCAAAGTGTAGTGGATTTCTTGACCATCAGATAAGGTAAGAAAACGATAGAATGACGCTCTTGAATGGCTTA
Organism: Oncorhynchus tshawytscha; assembly: GCF_018296145.1. NCBI lineage: Eukaryota > Metazoa > Chordata > Actinopteri > Salmoniformes > Salmonidae > Oncorhynchus > Oncorhynchus tshawytscha. Next base: position 13,988,454 of record NC_056440.1, read on the forward strand.
TAGTCAGATATGTGCATGCTTGGCTTAGCCTAGACAGTAAGCAGCTGGATGCTGCCTAAAGACCATCACAAGTGGATACGGATCTTGTTAGGTGTTCATACCACTCACCACAGAATTCAATGGAATTTGTAGGATTAGAAATGTTAGAAGTGATAGAAACCAGAAATGATAGGATCTCAATGCCACTCACACACTGCAGAGGAAAACTATTCCTTTCTCTAGGCTGGGGCTAGGCTACACTAGCTGATTTGTAGACAGACTGTGCTCTCTGGGGAACTTAGCCAGGGTGATTTATACCCTGCTGCTCCTGAATGAAGATTATAGGAGATCTGCTCTCTGTCAGGACCAATTGAGAGGGCTGATTTGTCAAATGCAAAAGTAGCAAATTGGGTCAGAAATGTTGTTAGTCAGATCAGGAAAACTGAGTATGTGTCCCAAATTGCACCCTATTCCCTACGTAGTGCACTACTTTTGACCACAACCTTAAAGGGAATATGGTGCCATTTGGGACGCGGCCTATAACGGGCCTGGGCAATTATTTTCCATGGAGGGCCACATTAGAATATATTTTTGCCATCATGGGCCAGAATCATATTACAGGATTATACATCATGTGTATGACTGTGTTGACAGATATATCTACTGTAATTCACATCCAGATATGCCACTTATTTTACTTTTTAACATGCACAGAAATAAACCACATCCATGTTCTCCTTCTGGTAGGTATTTTCATTATGAAACATGCAATGAACTAAATGGAGGGAAATGTACACTACATTCAGCACCACGGACAGAACTCTTGTTAATGGGGATGCACAAAAACAGAGAGCTCAACATTACATTTAAACTACTCAGTGTGAGGAGTGAAGTCTCTGATGGGCATTGACTAGAGCAGTGAAGTCGGGTATAGTTTCTGACGTCGCTATGCGCAGGATTGCTGAGAGGTGAGAGTCAGTAAGAGAAGATCTGTGCCTTGGTGTGTTATATTTCATCACTGAATATGTCTGTTCACATACATAGGTTGACCCAAACAGTACAAACCTCTTCTGAGCATGACTCCTAATCTTTGGAATGTTTTGTTCATCGAGAGATGCATATAACCTTGTCAGTGACATTGTTTTGAAGAGTTCTCCAATCACTGCATCAGACTGAAGATCGATAAGCTCAAGTTGCAGGTCAGTGGGAGCGTTATCCACTTTGAAGGTGAAAGGAGAGGAAACCAACAGCATGTCATTTCCCAACACTTTGAAATCCTCAACATTCACCGTTCAAAGCACGCAGCAGCGATGTATACTTCTCCCGCTGGTCATCTGATAGGGAACAGACTAGTAGTGTCAGAAGGTCATCTGATAGGGAACAGACTAGTAGTGTCAGAAGGTCATCTGATAGGGAACAGACTAGTAGTGTCAGAAGGTCATCTGATAGGGAACAGACTAGTAGTGTCAGAAGGTCATCTGGTAGGGAACAGACTAGTAGTGTCAGAAGGTCATCTGATAGGGAACAGACTAGTAGTGTCAGAAGGTCATCTGGTAGGGAACAGACTAGTAGTGTCAGAAGGTCATCTGATAGGGAACAGACTAGTAGTGTCAGAAGGTCATCTGATAGGGAACAGACTAGTAGTGTCAGAAGGTCATCTGATAGGGAACAGACTAGTAGTGTCAGAAGGTCATCTGATAGGGAACAGACTAGTAGTGTCAGAAGGTCATCTGATAGGGAACAGACTAGTAGTGTCAGAAGGTCATCTGGTAGGGAACAGACTAGTAGTGTCAGAAGGTCATCTGATAGGGAACAGACTAGTAGTGTCAGAAGGTCATCTGATAGGGAACAGACTAGTAGTGTCAGAAGGTCATCTGATAGGGAACAGACTAGTAGTGTCAGAAGGTCATCTGATAGGGAACAGACTAGTAGTGTCAGAAGGTGGGTGAGATTGTGGGCTTCTACTTGGTGGGTCAGGAGGAGTCATTTTCCCTTGAAGGCTTTGACAAGGCTGTACATCTGATGTGCAAAAGGCCCTTCCCTTGTAGTTTGGAATTTAGTTAATTCGAGGGTCATGATGTCCACAGTGAAGGAAAAATCAGCCAACCATTCTTCATCTTGCAGTTGAGGGAAATCTACATTTTCCTTTCATTTGCAAAAACTCAGCAATCTCCAATCTTCAGGTCCCACACCCTTTTTAAGCAACTTCCCTAAACTCAGCCATCTCACGTTTGCATGGTGGGGGAGATCTGCATGACCTGACTCTGTCTCCAACAGTGAGACAAACTGCCTGTGGTTTTGAAGATTTTGCTCTTATGAAGTTTACCACTTGTGTGACTGTATCCACAACATGGCTCATATTGCTGCAGAGTCAATTAAACATTATTTAATGAATTCTCCCTCAGCAAATGGCTTGCTATGTTTAGCAATTTTGTGGGACAGTACATAGCTAGTGCTCTCAATTCCGTTGTTTGCTGAATGCAGTTTAGTGAAAATTCCTTTCGAAAATATTTCAATGTCCACTCTTGCTGGAACACCCTACATTCATGATCTACTTTTCTTTGGAAAAACAACCTTTTGCGCTAATTTCTAGCTCGCTACTATTTGTAACTGTGACGTGTGTGTGTCAGCCACTGTCTGTCCTCGTACAGTTGTTATTTATACGTGCCTTTAAAAATAAATGTCCCACAAGTGGTGGGACTTAAATCATTACACAAAGGCCAGTATCCATTGTGCTTTTCATTTGAATAACGAATACATTTTTCAAACCTTTACTGTCGCAATTTTTTAATGTGATCTGAGCATGATTCCACGGATCGTATTGAATCAGGTCGTGGGCCACATATGGCCCCCGTGCCGGACTTTGCTCAGGTCTGGACTATAAGAATGAGGACAAATATGAGAATTTGTGGAAAAAAATCGCTATATTGTTTAGCTACTATACAATTACATTCAGATGGGATTCATGAATATCTGGTTGCTAACATTTATCAGAAACAGAACGGGACATATCCTACTACTTAACATAAACACTGTCCTTGGTCTCCTGTCCTTGGTCTTGCCAGCCAACTTAAAATAAATGTTCCCCTCTTCTTATCGTTTGTCTTAATCTTAGCTTGCTCATCCCCATTTGTCTCTCTTGATAGGTCCCCCCCCCTTATCTTCCCCCGCCTTCTGCATTCACAGTGTGACTCACACCTGATGATGTCACACAGTCTCAGTTGCCATGGCAGTCGCTATGGCAACCGCAGCAGCCTTTCAGAGTTTCAGCTGCGTAGCCCTCCAAAGGGATGTGATGTCAGTCAAGGGTTAGTATTGATAGGTTTACTTGAATGAGTTGCTTCCCTTGAATGTGCAAGGTACTGTGGACACTTATTACTCAGTGGTGGAAAAAAAGACCCAATTGTCATACTTGAGGAAAAGTAAAGATACCTGAATAGAAAATGCTTCTAGTGAAAGTCACCCAGTAAAATACTACTTGAGTAAAAGTATTTGTTTTAAAATATACTTTAGTATTAAGGGTAAATGTAATTGCTAAAATATACTTAAATATCAAAAGTAAAAGTATAAATAATTTCAAATTCGTTATATTAAGCAAATATTTTTTTTAAATTACGAGTAGCCTCCACACTCCAGCACTCAGACATAATTTACAAATAAAGTATTTGTTTCGTGAGTCCTCCAGATCAGAAGCAGTAAGGATGACCAGGGATATTCTCTTAAGTGTGTGAATTGGACCATTGTCCTGCTAAGCACGTATGGCTTAAAAAGTACATTTATTTTCTTTAGGGATGTAGTGGTGTAAAAGTTATCAAAAATATAAATAGTAATGTACAGATACCCAAAACACTACTTAATTAGTACTTTAAAGTATTTTTTACATAAAATACTTAACTTTACTCCACTGTTAATACTATTCAATTATTAATGGGGCACGAGTCCAGTTATTGAACAAAATGGTCTTCCAAGAAGACCTTACTTCTGAGTTATTAACTCTAGAAGACTACAATTAGAGTAATACATTTATTCATCTGAAGATGTGGATCCGTTGGAGTTCTTTACCAGTATATATAGACAATCACAATGTATTTATTCAATCAACATTTAATAACACTCATCAAAATATTTACAAACATGATGAAAATGATCATGAAATAGAATGAAAGATAAGGAGTGAAGGTCTGGAGATCCTGAACATGACATTTTATTCAACTCGGTCTGTAATCAAAATCTGTTGTGGCTTCTTGATTATTCAGGCCACATGGAGGATAGCAATGGAAAAAGATGGATGTGTGTGCTTTCTGGTTGAGTTGGGTGGTTCCTCCTTCAGGTTGCTCCTGAGTTAGTGTCCTTATGATTGTTGCTCTTCTCTGTTGACACCTTGCTTGAGTTGCAGAGGCTGTGCTCTAAATGTTTACTCTTTCTTTCCTTGTAGAAGGTTATTTTAAGTCTTCTGTTTTCTTCTGAGACTGTTTAGTACCAATTTCTGTACTGGATTACAAGTTCTATTCCCTAAAAGGTACTTTTCCCCAAACTTATGAGTTACCAGTTCTGGCCATTAAAGGCAAAGGTCCAGGGCCTGTGGTCGGGCTGCTGGAGATGGAGTTTTTTTCCCCTCCTTCTGGTCCAGAGTTGAGCGAGGGGAGCAGTACTTTTCTAGTCCTGCTAGGTCACATGGTTACACCCCTAGGTGGCGAGAGCCATTTTTACCACCCATTGTCTTGGATGTACAGAAGACATTTTGGGGGAGAACCTATTTGGTTAAGGTCAGTTCAATCGTATTGTTCAACATATGACATTCAAACAACACATCTCTACAAATGCTGACCAGTCTTTCCAGGATTCTACGATCTCATTTTTGTTGTTGCAAAATCCCAAATTCCCCACATATATTACTGGACAATAAAACACATAAAACTGCCTCATTACCACAGTACAAAAAGAGGGGTCGCAATTTCAACCAATCACCGCACATTTACTGCATAATATGGTTCAATCAAGCCACACGTCAACAAACGGTTTCCCTCGGCAGTGCATTTTCAAGACAAATTGGACAAACGTCTCATATTGACATGCAAAATGGAATAATTGCCGTGGGAAAAACAAGCATTTGCCCTCAAATATCACAGAAAATCCCAGTGAAATCCTGGAGGGACTGGTTTACAGACCATTGGGAAATCCTGGAGGGACTGGTTTACAGACCATTGGGAAATCCTGGAGGGACTGGTTTACAGACCATTGGGAAATCCTGGAGGGACTGGTTTACAGACCATTGGGAAATCCTGGAGGGACTGGTTTACAGACCATTGGGAAATCATGGAGGGACTGGTTTACAGACCATTGGGAAATCCTGGAGGGACTGGTTTACAGACCATTGGGAAATCCTGGAGGGACTGGTTTACAGACCATTGGGAAATCCTGGAGGGACTGGTTTACAGACCATTGGGAAATCCTGGAGGGACTGGTTTACAGACCATTGGGAAATCCTGGAGGGACTGGTTTACAGACCATTGGGAAATCCTGGAGGGACTGGTTTACAGACCATTGGGAAATCCTGGAGGGACTGGTTTACAGACCTTTGGGAAATCCTGGAGGGACTGGTTTACAGACCATTGGGAAATCCTGGAGGGACTGGTTTACAGACCATTGGGAAATCCTGGAGGGACTGGTTTACAGACCATTGGGAAATCCTGGAGGGACTGGTTTACAGACCATTGGGAAATCCTGGAGGGACTGGTTTACAGACCATTGGCGGGCGGAGACAGAAAGGCCAGTGGCTGGTTGTAAGCATTTCTCTAACATCCCTTTTAAGTTTAGCCCAGGTGACGCCTGTCACACACAAAAATACTAGGTCTGTGTCCCAAATAGCACACTATTCCCTATATAAAAAGTAGGGCGACCCCCATATAGGGATTTGGGTGCCATTCGGCACACAGCTTAACAGTCTGGGGAAAGCGTTATTCAGTTGGTGAAGAGTTTGGCCAGGCGTTTACTCTGTTAAGCAGGCTTACTCGGCATGATAACAGACACAACGCAGCAGGACTCAGGAGCCTTGGGCAGATTGACTCACTCACTATTTTGGTCTGTCATTTAAGGGGTATTATTCCATGTGAAAGTGACCTAGCTGACAGCTCTCTCCCTTAACGCATCCCACCTTCACCCCACTGCACACAGCCATATATCTGACAGCTGTTCACAACCTTGGCCCAACTCCAGCTCCAAAACATGATCAAACGGCAGTGTAAAAGTAGGTTTCATCTTTTCATGTCAGAATGAAGGATTTCCACCTGGAACAGCGTGCTCATCCATGGGAGCCTAAACCTGCAGTATTATTTCAAACTTCAGATAACAATCTAAAGACTTTGAAGTCAGAGGAGGTTGGTTTCTATGACAACCATAGACTTGGTACAGTGAGGAATTAAATCCCTGAGATCCCTGATTTTCAGTTAGAGGCAGTGAAGTAGATATTGTCTTCTGAAACTAGGGCTCTTAAATGACACCCCTATTCCTTATTTAGTCCACCGTTTTTGACCAGGGGAATGGGGATACCTAGTCAGTTGTACAACTGAATGCCTTCAACTGAAATGTGTCTTCTGTATGTAACCCAACCCCTCTGAATCAGAGGTGCGGGGGGCTGCCTTAATCCACATCCACTTCTTTGGCACCTGGGGAACAGTCGGTTAACTGCTTTGTCTCAGGGGCATAACGACATATTTTTACCTTGTCAACTCGGGGATTTGATCTAGCAACCTTACGGTTACTAGCCCAACCACTGAGCTACCTGCCGCCCTAGGGCCCATATCTAGTCTGATTAGCTGTAGCTTGGTGTGTGGTAGAGCTGGTGACTATATTAGCTGTACACTCAGGTGACTATGATGATTTATTATGATATTTCCTCCCTTTTCTCTTTCTCACTCGCTCTTCCGTTGTCACCTCAGGCTCCCTGATAATAGCTAGGCTGTAAGACGTAATGCCTGCATAATGAGATGAGTTCTCTGGTGTCACGTCCAATTTGTGTGGAAGCCTCAATGATTATTATTATCTTAGAGACCAGTGCTTTGTTTTTAAATTTACATTTGATTTTAATTTTTACATTTAAAATTATATCACGATGAAGTAATGTGTCTGCTGATGTTGATATTAACACTGACGGTCAGGAAGAGAGAGGCTTGCCTTTTTTCACTTTTGGTGGAGGGGGGTACTGGAGTTCAAATCCAAACTGTGTGAGATCCAGTAATGGATGTGAAAACTAATGTTAGTCTGTGTCTGTCTGTTTTCACAGGGTCTTCTTCTGTATGCCCACGTAGCCTGGACTGTGCCCGAGCAAGGAGGCATTTCTGCCAGCCGGGCAGCTCACACTGTGGCCCCTGCCTCACCCCGCTGGTAGAGAACTCACATGGCAGATGCATAGTGAAGAGGAGGCCCAGTCACGCCCCTCATTTTGGTAAGTTTACTTACCCTTACTAATGTATTGCTGTTGGTTTTCTACTGCAAGTGTAGGAACATTAAAGCCATACATGTTCAATGTAATCTCCACAACCCAGAACCAAATGTTGTGTGAGCTACTCAATTAGGTTCTGCGTGGAGGATGGGGAGGAGTTGTACTAGTGCAGAACCAGGGTGCATCCTCTTCGGCAGCCCCAGTGACACAAAACCAGCGCACAGAAAGAATTGTTCCATTTCAGTTGTCATATCACACCATCTCCCAACAGATGTAACATTTGAATGTTCTCGTTGTCACAGGAGACTAGTTTAATGTGAAAAGGAGTTTACGGTGCTCCATTTTAATGGCAAGATGCTATTAGGTTTAGTCTCTCCCTTCCAGGCCCCCACAGCCTCTGACTTTAACGAGTGTTAATTATGCTGCTAGGTGATGCGTCATCAGGGGAATGAGATATGATCGCGCAGGAAAAAGGTCAGTTTCGAGAGAGTTAGAGCAATGGAATAGATTCATATGGTTTTGGCCAAAATGAAAGTGGTAACGATAGAAAATAATTGTCACTAAAACCCTCAAGAGATATCTTAGATTTAGTCTTAGTTCTACCACTGGAGGGGACAAAACATCAAGACCATACATAAAGAAAGAAAGATTAGTGTTGGAAAGAAATCCAGTACACCATTGACGAAAGACTGAAACGGAAATAGATTTAGATTAGGGATCATTTCACCTGATTCACCATCTGTGTGAGATGCATGGCTGTCTGGCCTGAACCCGGTATCTTAAGGCTACGTTCATTGTTAGAGTCTTCAGAATGAATGTGACACTGCCTACAAATACTAAATTACCCATTTCTTTGCATAACTCTCCAAGGATATAAAACCACAGGATTCAAATGAAAACCGAGATGACTGTATTCAAATATATAAATACAGTATAGACTTCATAGACTTATATATTTGAATGATATTGAAATAAATTTCATGTTAATTCAATTGAGTTTTATTTCACTATTTGTATGCTACTGTTTCAATATATTTCATAATGTGTAGCCTAACTTGCAATGATAAGCCACCTCAATATTTATAGCCTTTAGGTGATAGGCTAAAATCTCTCTATGAGCTGATCTGTTGTCATTGTAATAATTATAATGTTAAGGTAAGATTGGAAAGGTAGAACACTGATCCGAGAGCAGTGCTTCCTTTCTTTTGATATTATCTGTATTGTAACATGCCTCAATGACTCACTTAGCAAACATTCTCTCTGCGTGGTGTTTTGGTAAACTCATGTTACATCTTCGGTCGATGTAGGAAAGATGCACCGTTAAAACATTCTTAAGCCTAAGTTCCATTGCTGTTGGGAAACTGGTCTGTAGTAAGAGATGTAATAGAGAGAGATACCGGCTCCCAGTGTTAAGTGCTGAGCAGCCCACTGGCCTGTATTAGATCCCACTCAGCTCTGAAGTCAGCTCTGACTCACTCACCGCCTACCCACTGGGTACAAACTGATCAATTCAACGTTGTTTCAAAGTCATTTGTCAACGTATTGTGATGTGGAATCTACGTTGTAAATACATTGGATCGGAAAAAGTCATCAACATCAACTGTTTTGAGGGTGAAATGTCAACGACAAGATTATATCATCATGGTAACCAAATTTCAACGGACAAACCTTCACTAAAATATGTTGAATTTGTACATTTAAAAAGTCTGATTTCAACATATCCACTATCAGAAGAAATAAACAATGGGCTGAGCAGCACCTCCTACTGAAAATTGATGTATCTACAGCTACAGTGTCATTTCGGTCTCCCATCCAGGGTTTAAACCAAGCCCAGCTTAGCTATGATATTTGTCAGTGACTACTGCCAGTGTGCTATCATGAGAATGATTATTGAGTGATCTCCACTTAAAAACAAAATACATCCACGGTTGCTATCAAAGTTATTCCAAAGGGTAGGTTTAACAGATAAAATAAAATGTGATCATACTTTATCACTCACCAATAGTGCTATTTAGGCCTATTTTTTAAAATTTAACTAGGCAAGTCAGTTAAGAACAAATTCTTATTTTCAATGATGGCCTAGGAACAGTGGGTTAATTGCCTTGTTCAGGGGCAGAACAACATATTTTTACCTTGTCAGCGTGGGGATTCGATCGAGCAACCTTCCGGTTACTAGTTCAATGCTCTAACTACTAAGCTACCTATAGCATTTGATATGTCATCAACAGCAGTTGATGCCAGAATTCAAGCCAGAATTCAACTAAAATAAACAATACAAGAGGGTTCAAGCTCTGATTTCAAGCTCTGATTTCAAGCTCTGATTTCAAGCTCTGATTTCAAGCTCTGATTTCAAGCTCTGCTTGATTTCAAATGTAATGATATTTAGTGATATTAAATTTGATTGTCAACGCAACCAAATATCAACATTTGAATGAGATTAATCTGCTTGGATAGTTATAAATGTGCCACGGACTTAGTCTCGCTTTAATTCCAGTTTGTCAACAAATGAATAATTGATATGTTGGATTCACATCTCCATCTCAACCAGAAATCAAAGTTCAAAGTTCAAATCAAACTGTATTTAAAGTTTATACTATAACTTGGATTGTTGGTTGAGATGGACACATGAATCTAACATATAGGTTGTAATCTCATTGATCAACGTCTCATCCAAATATTATCCACATGGAAATGACGTAGTGTTCCAAGTTGTTAGTCTCAACAGCTCTGACTGCCTCATGAAGCTGGTGGAGAAAAGGCCAAGAGTGTGAAAAGCTGTCATCAAGGCAAAGGGTGGCTGCTATGAAGAATCTAAAACATTACATATATTTTGATTTAACACTTTTTATTGGTTCCTATATGACTCCATTTGTGTTATTTCATAGTTTTGATGTCTTCACTATTATTCTACAATGTAGAAAATAGTAAAAATAAAGAAAAACCCTTGAATGAGTAGGCGTGTCCAAACTTTTGACTGGTACTGTGTATATTTGTTTGAGATACCTACGCATTCAAGGGTTTTTATTTATTTGTAGTGTGTGTGTGCACGTGTACTACCGTTCAAAAGTTTGGGGTCACTTTTGAAAGAAAAGCTCTTTTTTTTCTGTCCATTAAAATAACATCTAATTGATCAGAAATACAGTGTAGACATTGTTAAAGTTGTAAATTACTATTGTAGCTGGAAACATCTGACTTTAAAAAAATGGAATATCTACATAGGCATACAGAGGCCCATTATCAGCAACCATCACTCCTGTGTTCCTATGGCACATTGTGTTAGCTAATCCAACCTTATCATTTTAAAAGGCTAATTGATCATTAGAAAACCATTTTTCAATTATGTTAGCACAGCTGAAAACTGTTGTTCTGATTAAAGAAACAATAAAACCGCCCTTCTTTAGACTAGTTGAGTATCAGGAGCATCAGCATTTGTGGGTTCGATTACAGGCTCAAAATGGCCAGAAACAAAGATCTTTCTTCTGAAACTCGTCATTCTATTCTTGTTCTGAGAAATGAAGGCTATTCCATGCGAGAAATTGCCAAGAAACTGAAGATCTCTTACAACACTGTGTACTACTCCCTTCACAGAACAGCACAAACTGGCCCTAACCAGAATAGAAAGAGTGAGAGGCCCCGGTGCACAACTGAGCAAGATGACAGGTACATTGGAGTGTCTAGTTTGAGAAAGACACCTCACAAGTCCTCAACTGGCAGCTTCATTAAATAGTACCAGCAAAGTCTCAACGTCAACGGTGACGAGGCAACTCCGGGATGCTGGCCTTCTAGGCAGAGTTTCAAAGAAAAAGCCATATCTCAGACTGGCCAATAAAAAGAAAAGATTAAGATGGGCAAAAGACCACAGACACTGGACAGAGTAACTCTGCCTAGAAGGCCAGCATCCCGGGGTTGCCTATTCACACACACACACACTCACTCACTCACTCACTCACTCACTCACTCACTCACTCACTCACTCACTCACTCACTCACTCACTCTCACACACAAAGGATGTCCTCTGTTTTTCACAGAAAATACAGGTTTTTGCTAAGCTTCTAGATGATATACGTTTATGATTTTCTTTATCCAAGGAACACAAGATAATTTGAGTCATCTGTGGTCTGTTGAATACAATAGTTGAATTGGACTGAATAGGAAGGATTGATTACAGGGTTCCCAGCAGATGGATCTATACTAATGTATTATTCAGATCTTAGAAGCCACAGGTGAACCCATCTGTATTGTATAACCTTAGATGACTGGGCACTTTGCTTCTCTGACCTGTGTGCAGAGCTGTTCGTTTTGTTTTTTCTCACAATTTTGTCTTTTCTCACTATTGTTTATTTATTTTACTTGCTTTGGCAATGTAAACATACAGTATGTTTACCATGCCAATGAAGGAAAGCACCTTTTTGAATTGAATTGACATTTTGTGACATATCTCTCTCTCTCTGTATCTCTCTCTGTTCCCTCCTCTCTTTATCTCTGTACTTCTCTCTGCTCTCTCTTTCTCAATCACTCTCTCTCTCTACAGTATTTTTCTCTTCCTCTCTCTGTTTCTTTCTCCCTCTATCATTATCTCTGTTTCTCCCTCCCGCCCTCTGTACCCTTCACCCACACGCTCAGAGCAGCACTGCGTGACAGAGAGGCTGACCCATCCACCCACGTACTGCACCACACTTATTCACCTACTCTCACCAATCCCCACACACTTTCTCACATACACACTGCACCCCTCACTCTCACTCACTCTCTGATTCAGCCAGCATTACAGTATCACTGGCTTACTCAGTCTAAAATAAGCCGGGACACACACTACAGAACCACACGCTGCAACATGCATCAGTCAGTCTGTCTCCCTGGCACACAGAGCCTCATCATAACTGTATGATGGATCACACACCAATCCAATGTAAACATGCAGTGTGTTCTCTCCGCCAACACAAAGCTCTTTGATGCTTGTAATAGGCTACAGTTTGTTTGCGCAAGGCTTTTGTACTTGATGAGCGATTTGTCAATTCACTTGTTGTTTATAGGTGTTTTTTCACACTTGCCACATAGGGACAGCATGGAGCAGTTCCTTCTGTCTGGCATTCCTCCCAGTCCTGAGTACCAGTATGTGGTATATGGATGGAGTCACGCAGATACATACATTACATTTATATACATTATGAAATATTATAAACTGCATTGTTTGAGGCCTTATTGCCGATTTGACTGACAGCCGTGTTATATCAGACCGTATACCACGGGTATGACAACATTTATTTTTACTGCTCTTACGTTGGTAACAAGTTTATAATAGCAATAAGGTACCTCTGGGGGGGGGTTGGTGGTATATGGTCAATATACCATGGCTAAGGGCTGTGTCCAGGCACTCCAGGCACATGTGTTGCATCGTGGATAAGAACATCCCTTAAGGATGGTATATTTGCCATATACCACACCCCATCGGGCCTTATTGCTTCATTATAAAACAGGTTGTTTGGATCCTGAATGCAGAATGGTTGTTATTCACCACGATCCCCGTGTAATGCATGTTATTAGTTCCATTTGAATTATCAATATGCATCCACTGTCCCATAGTCCAGCCAGACAATTGATCAACTTCATCTCCCCTGGCATCTAGACACTGTCTTCCCATGCTCATAGCCTAGCATTTGGTTTGCAACAGTTTGGGTTGGTTCGATCGCGGGCTGTATCACAACCGGCCGTGATCGGGAGTCTCATAGGACGGCGCAATTTGGCCCAGCGTTGTCCGGGTTAGGGGAGGGTTTGGCCCAGCGCTGTCCGCGTTAGGGGAGGGTTTGGCCCAGCGCTGTCCGCGTTAAGGGAGGGTTTGGCCCAGCGTTGTCCGGGTTAGGGAGGGTTTGGCCCAGCGCTGTCCGCGTTAGGGGAGGGTTTGGCCCAGCGCTGTCCGCGTTAGGGTAGGGTTTGGCCCAGCGTTGTCCGGGTTAGGGAGGGTTTGGCCCAGCGTTGTCCGGGTTAGGGAGGGTTTGGCCCAGCGTTGTCCGGGTTAGGGAGGGTTTGGCCCAGCGTTGTCCGTGTTAGGGAGGGTTTGGCCCAGCGTTGTCCGCGTTAGGGGAGGGTTTGGCCCAGCGTTTATTTTTTATTTATTTTACCTTTTGTTGTCCGCGTTAGGGGAGGGTTTGGCCCACGTTAGGGAGGGTTTGGCCCAGCGGTTGTCCGGGTTAGGGGAGGGTTTGGCCCAGCGTTGTCCGGATTAGGGAGGGTTTGGCCCAGCGCTGTCCGGGTTAGGGGAGGGTTTGGCCCAGCGCTGTCCGGGTTAGGGGAGGGTTTGGCCCAGCTGTCCGGGTTAGGGAGGGTTTGGCCCAGCGCTGTCCGGGTTAGGGGAGGGTTTGGCCCGGGTTAGGGAGGGTTTGGCCCAGCATTGTCCGGGTTAGGGGAGGGTTTGGCCCAGCGCTGTCCGGGTTAGGGGAGGGTTTGGCCCAGCGTTGTCCGGGTTAGGGGAGGGTTTGGCCCAGCGCTGTCCGGGTTAGGGGAGGGTTTGGCCCAGCGTTGTCCGGGTTAGGGGAGGGTTTGGCCCAGCGTTGTCTGGGTTATGGGAGGGTTTGGCCCGGGGTAGGCTGACACTCATACCTGTGCAGCATTGTTGCAGCTTTTTTCTTGGCTTGGCTTCGGTCTTAAGAAAAGCCCTTAGTCGGGTGTTATTCTCACGATAATCCCCGGATTCTCCTGCCTTAATGCTTAATGGTGCATTTACATGACATTATGTAATTCCGTATGGCAGCCATGTTGGGTCCCTATTAAAATGTATTTCTCTGGAGTCAAGTAGCAGAGACTCTGTATTTCCTGTAGTCAGCAGTGCTATGGTTTTCCTGTTGATCTCCTGACCCACAGCATTTCTATTAATAAGATCATACCATGCATTCAGTAAAGTATTCAGACCCCTTCACTTTTTTCACGTTTTGTTACGCTACAGCCTTTTTATCAAAGTGATTAAATAGTTTCTTTCACCCTCATCAATCTACACACAATACCCCATAACAACAGACAAAGCAAAAACATGTTAGACATTTTTGCTCATTTATAAAAAATGGAAAACAAAAATACTTAAAACATAAACATACTTATTTACCTAAGTATTCAGACCCTTTGCTATGAGAATCAAAATTGTGCTCGGGTGCATCCTGTTTCCATTGATCATCCTTGAGATGTTTCTCCAACTTGGAGTCCACCTGTGGTAAATTCAATTGATTGGACATGATTTGGAAAGGCACACACCTGTCTATATAAGTTCTCACAGTTGACACTGCATGTCAGAGCAAAAACTAAACCCTGAGGTCGAAGGAATTATCTGTAGAGCTCCGAGACAGGATTGTGTCGAGGCACAGATCTGGGGAAGGGTACCAAAACATTTCTGCATCATTGATGGTCGCCAACAACACAGTGGCCTCATTCTTAAATGGAAGAAGTTTGGAACCACCAACACTCTTCCTAGAGATGGATGTCTGGCCAAACTGAGCAATTGGGGGAGAAGGACCATGGTCAGGGAGGTGACCAAGAACCTGATGGTCACACTGACACAGCTCCAGAGTTCCTCTGTGGAGTTGGGAGAACCTTCCAGAAGGACAACCGTCTATGCAGTGCTCCACCTATCCGGCCTTT
Source organism: Oncorhynchus tshawytscha (assembly GCF_018296145.1). Lineage (NCBI taxonomy): Eukaryota > Metazoa > Chordata > Actinopteri > Salmoniformes > Salmonidae > Oncorhynchus > Oncorhynchus tshawytscha. Next base: position 14,003,501 of record NC_056440.1, read on the forward strand.
ATGGTAGAGTGGCCAGACGGAAGCCACTCCTCAGTAAAAGGCACATGATAGCCCACTTGGAGATGGCAAAAAGGCACCTAAAGGACTCTCAGACCATGAGAAACAAGATTCTCTGGTCTGATGAGATCAAGATTGAATTGTTTGGCATGAATGCCAAGCGTCATGTTTGGAGGATACCTGGCACGATCCCTATGGTGAAGCATGGTGGTGGCAGCATCCCGTGGGGATATTTTTCAGCGGCAGGGACTGGGAAACTAGTCAGGATCAAGGGAAAGATGAACAGAACAAAGTAGAGATCCTTGATGAAAACCTGCTCCAGAGCCTACAGGGCCTCAAACTGAGGCGAAGGTTCACCTTCCAACAGGACAACAACCCTAAGCACACAGCCAAGACAATGCAGGAGTGTCTTTGAGTGGCCCAACCAGAGCTCGTACTTGAACCCCATCAAACATCTCTGGAGAGACCTGAATATAGCTGTGCAGTGACGCTCCCCATCCAACCTGACAGCGCTTGCGAGGATCTGCAGAGAAGAATTGGAGAAACTCCCCAAATACAGGTGTGCCAAGCTTGTAGTGTCGTACCCAAGAAGATTCAATGATGTAATCACTGCCAAAGGTGCTTCAACAAACTACTGAGTAGAGTAAAGGGTCTGAATACTATGTAAATGTGATATTTCCATTTTTCAAAAGTTTCTAAAAACCAGTTTTTGCTCTTCATTATGGGGTATTGTGTGTAGATGGGGGGGGTATTTAATCCATTTTAGAATAAGGCTGTAGCGTAACAAAATGTGGGAAAAGTCAAGGGGTCGGAATACTTTCCAAATCCACTGTATAGTATGAATAGACGCTGGATCTATTCAGTACAGTGGCTATGACAGTATTTCATAGTGTTTCATTCTGTATGGATATAATCATTGAAACCCAGTGACCCACATCTTCTGTCTCCTTTTTGATGCAGGCAAAGTGACCACTTTCCCTGAAGTGGATGAGGAGATAGACTTCCTGTCCACCATCATCAGCCAACAGGAGACTGAATCAGGTTTCAGGCATCCAGGTGAGAGGACAAACCTTTGGCCCGTCCCAAAGGGTGCTACTTCAGAAGGTTTGATTGACTAAGATTTTACTAATTGCATATAGTATTAACATAATGTTACCAGTAATACCATACCATTTGCTAAGTTAGTAGTAGATGTCGTTTTGCCTTGCTATCAATTACCATTTAATTATATTTTATTTTTGTATCTCCTCCTAGCTTCTTCCTTTCAGGATGTTCCTAAAGTCAAGGAGGAGGAGGATGACAGATCAATGATCCTCACCCAACGGCCTACCACAGAGCAGCCTACTACACACGGCGCCACTACAGCCCCTCCACCCACCTCTATCACTACAGCCAACACCACCACTACCAGCCACTCCACAGCAGTACGCAGCGGTCCCCTGATCATCCCTTACCCCTCCAACAGCCGAGTGTTTATCAGTATGTAACCTTAATCCTTGTTAATGATTTTCAGTCCCAGTTGACCCATTTTTTGAATGACAACCATGATTCCCTGATCTGTGTTGAGAATTAATTTCTCCGCATCCTGCTGCTCTTGTGAATGCTGCTCTGACTGTCACTGCTCTTGTGAATGCTGCTCTGACTGACACTGCTCTTGTGAATGCTGCTCTGACTGTCACTGCTCTTGTGAATGCTGCTCTGACTGACACTGCTCTTGTGAATGCTGCTCTGACTGACACTGCTCTTGTGAATGCTGCTCTGACTGACACTGCTCTTGTGAATGCTGCTCTGACTGACACTGCTCTTGTGAATGCTGCTCTGACTGTCACTGCTCTTGTGAATGCTGCTCTGACTGTCACTGCTCTTGTGAATGCTGCTCTGACACTGCTCACTGTCACTGCTCTTGTGAATGCTGCTCTGACTGTCACTGCTCTTGTGAATGCTGCTCTGACTGTCACTGCTCTTGTGAATGCTGCTCTGACTGACACTGCTCTTGTGAATGCTGCTCTGACTGTCACTGCTCTGACTGTCACTGCTCTTGTGAATGCTGCTCTGACTGTCACTGCTCTTGTGAATGCTGCTCTGACTGTCACTGCTCTTGTGAATGCTGCTCTGACTCACTGCTCTTGTGAATGCTGCTCTGACTGTCACTGCTCTTGTGAATGCTGCTCTGACTGAATGCTGCTCTGACTGCTCTTGTGAATGCTGCTCTGACTCACTGCTCTTGTGAATGCTGCACTGTCACTGCTCTTGTGAATGCTGCTCTGACTGACACTGCTCTTGTGAATGCTGCTCTGACTGTCACTGCTCTTGTGAATGCTGCTCTGACTGTCACTGCTCTTGTGAATGCTGCTCTGATGTCACTGCTGTGAATGCTGCTCTGACTGTCACTGCTCTTGTGAATGCTGCTCTGACTGTCACTGCTCTTGTGAATGCTGCTCTGACTGTCACTGCTCTTGTGAATGCTGCTCTGACTGTCACTGCTCTTGTGAATGCTGCTCTGACTGACACTGCTCTTGTGAATGCTGCTCTGACTGACACTGCTCTTGTGAATGCTGCTCTGACTGTCACTGCTCTTGTGAATGCTGCTCTGACTGTCACTGCTCTTGTGAATGCTGCTCTGACTGTCACTGCTCTTGTGAATGCTGCTGACTGACACTGCTCTTGTGAATGCTGCTCTGACTGACACTGCTCTTGTGAATGCTGCTCTGACTGTCACTGCTCTTGTGAATGCTGCTCTGACTGACACTGCTCTTGTGAATGCTGCTCTGACTGTCACTGCTCTTGTGAATGCTGCTCTGACTGTCACTGCTCTTGTGAATGCTGCTCTGACTGTCACTGCTCTTGTGAATGCTGCTCTGACTGACACTGCTCTTGCCTATTAATATTGACAATTTGCAGATGGACTCTTTCCTGTCCTCCTTTCTTGTACATGGGTGAATCTTAATTGTATTTCCTTGTTTCATCACATCGTCCCTCCTCGTCTCCCTCTCTAAGCACGTTCAAGTAGAAGATCTGAGGTTCCAAGGAGAAAGGATGCGAGGAATCAAGGAAATAAACTCAGCAAAAAAAGAAATGTCCTCTCACTGTCAACTACGTTTATTTTCAGCAAACTTTAATATGTGTAAATATTTGTATGAACATAATAGGATTCAACAACTGAGACATAAACTGAACAAGTTCCACAGACATGTGACTAACAGAAATGGAATAATGTGTCCCTGAACAAAGGGGGGTCAAAATCAAAAGTGTCAGTCAGTATCTGGTGTGACCACCAGCTGCATTAGGTACTGCAGTGCATCTCCTCCTCATGGACTGCACCATATTTGCCAGTTATTGCTGTGAGATGTTACCCCACTATTCCATCAAGGCACCTGCAAGTTCCCAGACATTTCTGGGGGGAATGGTCCTAGCCCTCACCCTCTGATCCAACAGGTCCCAGACGTGCTTAATGGGATTGAGATCCTGGCTCTTCACTGGCCATGGCAGAACACTGACATTCCTGTCTTACAGGAAATCACGCACAGAACGAGCAGTATGGCTGGTGGCATTGTCATGCTGGAGGTTTATGTCAGGATGAGCCTGCTGGAAGGTTACCACATGAGGGAGGAGGATGCCTTCCCTGTAATGCACAGTGTTGAGATTGCCTGCAATGACAACAAGCTGAGTCCGATGATGCTGTGACATACTGCCCCAGACCATGACGGACCCTCCACCTCCAAATCGATCTCGCTCCAGAGTACAGGCCTCGGTGTAATGCTCATTCCTTCGATGATAAACGTGAATCCGCCCATCACCCCTGGTGAGACAAAACCGCAACTCGTCAGTGAAGAGCACTTTTTGCCAGTCCTGTCTGGTCCAGCGACGATGGGTTTGTACCCATAGGCAACGTTGTTGCCAGTGATGTCTGGTGAGGACCTGCCTTACAACAGGCCTACAAGCCCTCAGTCCAGCCTCTCTCAGCCTATTGCGCACAATCTGAGCACTGATGGAGGGATTGTTCTCTCCTGGTGTAACTCGGACAGTTGTTGTTGCCAACATGTACCTGTCCCGCAGGTGTGATGTTCGGATGTACCGATCCTGTGCAGGTGTTGTTACACGTGGTCTGCCACTGCGAGGATGATAAGCTGTCCATCCTCTCTCCCTGTGGCGCTGTTTTAGGCGTCTCACAGTACAGACATTGCAATGTATTGCCCTGGCCACATCTGCAGTCCTCATACCTCCTTGCAGCATGCTTAAGGCACATTCATTCACGTGGATGAGCAGGGACCCTGGGCATCTTTCTTTTTGTGTTTTTCAGAGTTAGTAGAAAGGCCTCTTTAGTGTCCTAAGTTGTAATAACTGTGACCTTAATTGCCTACTGTCTGTAAGCTGTTAGTGTCTTAATGACCGTTCCACAGGTGCATGTTCATTTAAATGTTTATGGTTCATTGAACAAGCATGGGAAACGGTGTCTAAACCCTTTACAATGAAGATCTGGGAAGTTTTTTAGATTTTTTTTTAACGAATTATCTTTGAAAGACAGGGTCCTGAAATAGGTACGTTTCTTTTTTTTTGTTGTTGCTGAGTTTACAATTGAGATGCACCCCACAAACACCAACTTCCTTACTGTCTCCCCAACTGATCTGTTCCTGGTATTCTGGGTAATATGTCTTCCTCTGCCAGATGTTTCTTCCTCTTCTCCTGACAGCCTTTCTCTATCTCTTCACAGTCATGACCAGTGTGTTTTTGGTTGTGGGGTCTGTTGCCTTGCTCTTGGCTGCTGTCTGTTGGATCAGGTAAAACTCTACATCTGTTTTGCACTGATACCAGCGATGTGGAAGAATGGTCTGCGATAACTGTGATACGTGGTTGTTGTTCCCTACTTCACTTAGTTAAATGTACTGACTCATTTTAAAAATGGTCATATAGTTTAATGATGTGGTTATGGGAAACTGACCATGATGTCCCCCATCTTATCCCAGGTTGCAGAGAGGTGTGCGGCTGGCTCAGAAGGTCGACTACCCAGCTTATGGGGGGATGGGGCCCCATTCCTATGACAATGATGTGGTATGTACAGCAGAACACACAATCACACAATGTCATGGTTACAACAGATTATATTCATGTCAGTGAAGAAAGGTTTTTTGTTTCATGTTATTTTATACATTTCATTAATTGCCATCTGTTTATTTTATTGTTTTACTGTAAAACCAATTTTTATTTTCAATAAATCTAAAGTTTGATTTGATAACATACTAATCACATGGGAACAAACACATCTTCTGTACAATAAATGTTATACTGAAACGGCTTCTGGTTGAGAGCATTGTCATCTCGGGCCCTCCCTCTGTGTCCTGCCTGCAGCTTGGGGATAGGAGGCTGGCTCAGAGTGCCCAGATGTACCACTACCAACACCAGAAACAGCAGATGCTCTGCCTGGAGAAGTGAGTCATACCCCCCATGGCCTTCTGTCTGTCTTTTAACCAGACATATCTGTCTGCCAGTTTAGTCTGCTCTCTGACCCTGGCTGTCTAAAAATGTTACTAGCTGTCCATTTCTTGCTTCCTGATTCTCCTTCAACTCCTTTCAAAGCTAATTGGTGGAGGTCCAAGGTCCCATGTTTTTTAAGAGGATTTGAGGGGGTATGGAGGAAGTAAGCTGTAAATGTTTCCAGACACTGCCTTTGTCTCCCTCCTCTTCCCTCCCTTCTCCTTCCCTGTCCTCCTGTCAGTCTGTATCTGTGTTCTCCTCTGTGAATGGTGGGTTGGGATGTTATGTGATGTGGTTGGATACCTCCATGACTCAGTGTTTTTCCTTTGTCTCCAGACACAGGGATGAACCCAAGGTGCCGGACTCCGGGGCCACGTCAGATGAGGAGAATGAGGATGGGGATTTCACGGTATACGAGTGCCCTGGACTGGCCCCGGTAAGAGACGGACATACCTGATGCACATACAGTGTACTGCACAGCCATGCAGTACAATAGCAGACATGGAGAGGCAGCGATGGCTGATATCCAATATATATTTACCTTTAGTTAAATACTGTACATTTAGTTTACATACATTTGTACTTACAATAGGCTACAGATACACACATTTTATTGTTTTAGCTGTGTAATAACTTACTCTTCTCTCCTTTCTTTCGCTCTCTCCTTTTCTATCTTTCTTTCTCGTTCTCTCTTTTCCTCTCTAGACTGGAGAGATGGAGGTGAAGAATCCTTTGTTTGATGACTCTACCCTTTACCTTCAGAGGAGCCACAAGTAACCCTGACAACTCTGGACATTCTGATATGCACCTTTAAAACATACCACCCTACATGTACAGGAAGATCAAATCATACTCACTCCCTTGCACACCTACAAACACACATCAGGTTTCTCTGTCTGACCTTTTGACCTGTCCCACATGATACACTACTTACACTGAAGGGCTGGTGACGAGGAGGAGGAGGACTGTATGAACATTATATCTGAATGACCGACTGACGTGAATCTCCTCTTGAAACAGACTGATATCTGGGACCAATGACGTCTCACACACTCAGAAAACCTACATGATCTTTAAGCTTTCCGTCTGGCCTATCATAACCATGCCTTGTTTTGTTGTATGTTAACTCTGTTATCTCTTGTGGATTTGATTCTGTAATATCCTCTGTTTTTTCTGTCAAACATGTGCACAACTGACTGGGAGATTAGCGTGTATGATGATGGATACTATTCTCCATGTTCTGCAAGATTCTATACCTGAACTTTTCCAACAAGAAATGAACACGAAAATTGTTTTTCGTGTTCTGTTGAAAAATGTTCTACTGTGTGCACTAATGAATACTACCCTGCTTCATACGACAGATACCGACAGAAAGGTTCAGGAAGAGAGCAGAGAAGAACTACATTGAAAAAATAAATATGTTATGGGTCTGTGGGTGTATGATTTATTACATTACACAATCTGTGGAGACTAACTTTGATACTGGCATCATACTTTTGAATGTTACCCAGACCATGACTTACAGTGAACTATACAGGACAATGTCCAAACCACAAACCTTTAGTAATAGTGAACAGGAAGATTGTGTTGGAGGCACACACTTTGTGCAGAATGTGAAATTGAATAACCAATCCAGATACAAGTTTCCTAAATCATAGACTGCAGTATGACCCAGACTCCTGGACTAAAAAGCATTGATAATCTCAGTTGAAAATTCAGTTGAGGAATAGGCTTAATCTGGGTCTGGGAACTGGTCCTATAAATCATTCTGGAACTGCAGATGTTAGGCCATATGCCTTTGAAACAGAGCTGGAGCATAGTGGGAATATGCCAATTTATCAAGCTGTCAATAGTAATCATTGGCAGACTAAATATCTGTGTCCCAAATAACACCCTATTCTCTACATGTTGCCCTACATTTGCCAGCGCATTATCGACCCCGGTCAGAAGTAGTGCACTACAGTATGTGGAGTATATGGTGCCATTAATGACGCATTCCGAAGATCTGGATCAACTCATCTTTGACTTTCTTCATTACCAAAAAGTTTTTTATCTTTTTTTCTTACATACAAAGGTGATTTTAATGTTTCATAAATGTACACATGCAGTATGTATGGTAAACCTTTACGCTTTGTTATGTAGCCATTATAGTCTCAGTATCAATGGTCCCTCTATGCATGACTTGATGATGCTGTGCTCTGCTGAAAAAGGGATACAATTCAATATGCATTTATGATCCTTACAAGTTTCTTGTGTAAACTTGCTTATGATGATATTTAAATAACTTGAATGATTTCAAAGGAATTTGGAACTTCTTTACAGAACTCTGAAACAGAGCAACCCCACTATGTACATACATATACACAGTGCTTGACTTGGGCAGGAGCTTGCCGGAGTACCGGCACCTCAACTGCTTGAGCTCCTGTTCCTCTTATATAGAATATTAGCTCAAAAGTATTGTGGAGCTCCTGCATCTAAATATAAACAGTACCGGCACCCAGAATGAGTACCGGAACATATTTCAGTCCAAGTCAAGCACTGAATATACCGTATCAAACAAACACATGGCTTGTCCCATGATTTGTGATGTTATTTATGTAAATAGCTACGGATGTGTACTGTACAGAGAGATGGCAACCTGGCTCTAATGATGTATTTGTACACATTATTATTCTATATTTCTGATTGCTGTGTCAAATAAACCTTTTTTTCTTTAGCCTAGTGTGCCTCCAAAATGGCACCCTATTCCGTATATAGGGCATTGCTTTTGACGAAAGCCCTATAGTTTTTGGTCAAATGTAGTGCACTATATAGGGAATAGGGTGCCATTTTGGATGTACATTAGAGTCTGTTCAGAAGTTGCCTATTGCGGTTATCTCTCAGGAAAGCGTGTTATTAGCTCTTTTATTTACTTAGGACAACTCCACACAACTATATTTCGGTATTTGTTTCATTAGTCCATTGTTGATATAGTCCCAAAATATTTTGCATTTCAGCAATCAATTTTGAAAATGCATATAAATACAGCTGGTATGATGCATCGAGCATCATATGATGATGCGTTTTGGATCATGATGCAAAATGCGTCATACTGGCTATATTTCTGTATAGTTGTGTATATATAGAAGTTGTATATCTTCATTGCTGACATACAAAACATTTTGGGACTATATCAACCATGGACTAATGAAAAAAAAACAAGAGTTTTCGGGTGGAATTTTCATATAACTGTTCCCCTAACTCTCTGCCTCCACTCTCTCTGAAGAACAGTGAAGTGGTCGGACACATACAGTAATGTGATGCTCTTTGGGTGCAGATGATTTGATTTTCCTTTTTGGTCCTCAAGAACAATGTATGTGAGACAAAGAGTATTGGACTCGTAGAATGGACCCATTCATTGACCTAGATTACTGGTAAAGATGAACATCAAACTTAAACCTTCTTTGGCTGTTACCATATAGTTACCATATACCTACATCAATATTGTCCCCTAGGGCTGCAAAATATAAATAACATTTCCCAGGTTTTCCAGAAATTTTAGTTTGATGGATTGAAAGTTGCTCTTTGTTTTCTCTCATGAATGTGAATGGTTATAAATCTCCAGGACTCCCCTTTTAAACAGTAAAACCACCCTCTCTAAATAACGACACACCAGATTAATTAACACACCAACCCTGAGAGATGACCCACCTCTTTTACTACTACTGGATTTGCTGGACATGATGCATGTAAACATTTCAGAGATGAACATTGGAAAATAAATATTTATATTATCTTCACTGCAACATGGTCTGCTGTGCTGTTTTCTTTAATGATATGATAGACAATCTTGTTGCAAGCTGATCAACTGTCTTGGATCTCATGAGAGAGAAGCAAAATATATGTTAATAGCTGATATAGCCTTAAAAACAAGTGATGAGGTAAAAAGCATATTGTTATCAGTTCAAGTTTATTCAATTTTTAGGTAATCCTGACCTCTGGTGGTCAGAGCTGTTATTGCATGTTCTGTTATTGGTGGATTGTTCCCTGAATCCATAGACATTGAGATGATAAAGCAACATCCCCTCAGTATCTAAATGGCAACCTAATTGTGATGCATATGATTTAATTATAGGAATACCCTATAAAATGCACTATGTAGGGAATAGGGCACCACCTTGGTGTGTAACCTGCATTGACACTAGAAATGAAATCATATGCATCACAATTAGTCAAAGTTACATTCGGATACAGAGGAGTACGGTTGAATTGAGTGACATACAGAACTTTCAATGCACAGTCATTTCTCTGAGACGGGTTGTTTAGATTTAGTATTTGTACAGGGTTTTTGTTTGTGGTTTGTGGTCGACCCAGAAACATTTGGAGGAGAGGGATCCAGGCAGAAATGACTGGGAGCGGCCTCAACTGGTGTGACCTGGAAAAACTTGCCCCGAACCGAGTGAGATGGAGGACATTCATCAACTGCCTATGAAGGGTATGAACTGTAACGTAGAGTATTATGTGAAGCCAAATACTGAGAGAAAAAAATCCTTGAAAGCCTCAATATTACTGCTGGGAAAGACATTTCCTTGTGCCATTTAAATAGAATTATGAGCCAGCTTACAGGGTTGTGTAATGTTTTTATTTGTGGCAATTCTTGGTCTTGTAAAGGCTGGAATGTCGTCAATGGGACCTCACATGTGATCGGACACTGTGGGTACACATTCATACTTACTCTTCCCTTCTTTAAGTTGTTTTTAAATTGTGATTTTTCTGTGGTGTTTCTGCATTGGGGACCAAAATGCAATGTTGTAATGGATGTTTAAGTCACACACTATCACAACAATGCAGGAATTAATGTATTTCCCGTTTTACCTGTGACATTTTGTGTGTGAACGAACTGGCCCTGTTGTAAGTACAGCCCATCACAGGTTGTTGGACATGCCTTTTCACTGTTGATTTTTAAATTTCTTAACTTACCTATTTTTTACTTAACAATTGCACTGTTACCAAATAACTTGCAGTAAAAACAGTTTTTGCCTGTTATCTATTGGCCCATCCATCCAGATCATAGTACACCTTTTTAGCTGGCAGTCTGTGATAGATGATACAGATATTACAGAGCCTCTCTCTCCAGTCTGTGTATGTCTTGATTTCATGGGTCTGACGCCACTTGAAGTAAGCCTCATAACGCCCTCTGTCTGTGGCCAGCTGCTGTAGGAAGGCAGCCAGCCGCTCTGTGCTGCTGAAGTCACTGACATGGATGAACGAGCCTGAGGGCACCAAGGCCTCATAGTTAGACCGAGAGGGCCCCAGAACCACGGGTACTGCCCCTGCTTGGTAGGCATTTCTCCACAGCTTCTCAGTGATGTAGTCTATGGCCACCGAATTCTCAAAGGCCAGGTAGAAGTTACAGCGGCCAATGGTGGGTATCAGACTTTGGTCGGTCAGTGGCCTCTTTAGCCAGTGGCCATACACCTCTATAGGAATGTACTTCCTTAGGCTCTGGTAGACTTGACTCCTGGCATGGTCAGGGCTGTAGTTGCTGACCACCCAGCTGGCCAGGCAAGCCCCTTTCTTAGGGATCACATAGCTGCTGCTGTTGCTGTTTGGTGGAACGAGAACTTCCACCGTCTTCCCATAGGGCATTGGTACATCAGCGTCTGCTCGGTAGCTCATGGTCAAGTTGAACAGTCCTTTGTATTGGGTCAGGTTGCCGTTGTTCACCGGGGGCTCCAGGGAGAGCCAGAGCCAGCGCTGGGAGGCCGGCCGTGGGAGATGGAGAGGCAGGGCGGAGCGACCCGTCCTCAGCTCATGGTGGTGGAAGACCACCACGTCTGCCTGAGGGTACATGGAGGTGTTGTCACTGAGGAGGCAGCCTGGGATACCGTACTCGTCGCTGCAAACGTCTCCCTCCAGGCTGTAGGGGCGGCTGAAGGGCCAGTGCCACAGCAGAATGGTGAGGTTCCTGAGTTGGTGTTGATGAGTGGTCCCTATCTGAGCCTGCAGCCTCTTGTGGAGCAAGTACAAGGAGATACTGAAGATCATGATGCCGGAGAGGAACAGGGGCATGGAGGCAGCCATCTCTGACCCAGGGGAAGACAGGCAAGCAACACACTGACTGGTACAATTGCAGCGTACTTTAGTTTAGTCCACGATCACACAATCTCCTTGGGATTTTTACTGTAGTAGTGTGATATTTCCTCCCTGGTAAGACAAAAATAAATGAGTATCCAATCAGGGGTGTAGTGGATGGTACACACAAATAAACACAGTTTACCCACCTTTTGTGGAAAAATGAATTGAAAAGCGTTACTTTTTTTTACCGTGACCGGTGATCAGAGTTTATTCACCTACTTGTTTTACCACTAAATCACTGTATAATGCAGAAGATTTAAGACCTGATCAAAAAGCTTAGGAAATGCATACCTTTCCTAAGTCTGAATCAGGCCCTTAAAGAAAAATATAATAATAGTTTGATGAAGTTCTTCGAATTCCTTATGAATGCAGACATGGACAGTATAGGAAAAGATTATCTAATGAATGAAAACACTTTTAGAGGACTGCACCAGATTTACATTCATCACTTCCTCCTTTCATCGCTTCCTCCTTTCATCACTTCCTCCTTTCATTACTTCCTCCTTTCTTCCCTTCCGATATTGACACTCCTATTTGCAGCATCTTCAATTTAAGCCTCAAAGTGTGTGCCCTCAGACTTGGAGGGAAGCAAAGTCACTCTGCTACCTAAGAATAGTAAATCCCCCTTTACTGGCTCAAATAGCTGACCAATCAGCCTGTTACCAACCCTTAGTAAACTTTTAGAAAAAATAGTGTTTGACCAGATACAATGCTATTTTACAGTAAACAAACTGACAACAAACTTTCAGCATGCTTATAGAGAAGTACATTCAACAAATACAGCACTTACACAAATAACTGCTGAGAGAAATTGCTGATAAAAATATTGTGGGGGCTGTTTTGTTATACTTCAGTGTGGAGTTTGACATTATCGATCATAGTCTGCTGCTGGCAAAACTTATTTGTTATGGCTTTACACCCCCTGCTATATTGTGGATAAAGAGTTACCTGTCTAACAGAACACAGAAGGTGTTCTTTAATGGAAGCCTCGCCAACCTAATCCAGGTAGAATCAGGAATTCCTCAAGGCAGCTGTCAAGGCCCTTACCTTTTTTCAATCTTTACTAATGAATTGCCACTGGCTTTGAGGAAAGCTAGCATGTCTATGCATGAGGATGAGTCAACACTATACATGTCAGCTAATACAGCGTCTGAAATGACTGCAACACGTAAACAAAGAGTTGCAGTTAATTTCAGAGTGGGTGGCAAGGAATAAGTTAGTCCTAAATATTTCTAAAACTAAAATAATTATATTTGGGACAAATCATTCACTAAACCCTAAACCTCAACTAAATTGTGTAATAAATAATGTGGAAATTGAGCAAGTTGAGCTGACTAAACTGTTTGAAGTAACCCTGGATTGTAAACTGTCATGGTCAAAACATATTGATACAACAGTAGCTAAGATGGGGAGAAGTCTGGCCATAATAAAGCGCTGCTCTGCCTTCTTAACAGCACTATCAACGAGGCAGGTCCTACAGGCCATAGTTTTGTCACACCTGGACTACTGTTCAGTCATGTGGTCAGGTGCCCCAAAAAAGGACTTAAGAAAATGTCAATTGGTTCAGAACAGGGCAGCACGGCTGGCCCTTGGATGTACACAAAGAGCTAATAATAATAATATGCATGTCAATCTCTCCTGGCTCAAAGTGGAGGAGAGATTGACTTCATCACTGCTTGTATTTATGAGAGGTATTGACATGTTGAATGCACCCAGCTGTCTGTTTGAACTACTGGCGCACAGCCTGGACACCCATCCATACCCCACAAGACATGCCACAAGAGGTCTCTTCACAGTCCCCAAGTCCAGAACAGACTATGGAAGGCGCACAGTACTAAATAGAGCCATGACTACATGGAACTCCATTCCACATCAAGTAACTCATGCAAGCAGAACAATTAGATTTTAAAAACGGTTAAAAAACACCTTACGGAACATTGGGGACTGTGACGCAACACAAACATAGGCACAGACACAAGCACACACACACGAAAGCATATGCACTATACACACACATACACATGGATTTTGTACTGTATATACAGTTGAAGTCGGAAGTTTACATACACCTTAGCCAAATCTATTTAAACTCAGTTTAACACAAGTCCTGACATTTAATCCTAGTAAAAAAAATCCCTGTTTTAGGTCAGTTAGGATCACCACTTTCTTTTAAGAATGTGAAATGTCAGAATAATAGTAGAGAGAATGATTTATTTCAGCTTTTATTTTTTTCATCACATTCCCAGTGGGTCAGATGTTTACATACACTCAATTAGTATTTGGTAGCATTGCATTTAAATTGTTTAACTTGGGTCAAACGTTTCCGGTAGCCTTCCACAAGCTTCCCACAACAAGTTGGTTGAATTTTGTCCCATTCCTCCTGACAGAGCTGGTGTAACTGAGTCAGGTTTGTAGGCCTCCTTGCTCGCACACGCTTTTTCAGTTCTGCCCACAAATTGTATATAGGATTGAGGTCAGGGCTTTGTGATGGATACTCCAATACCTTGACTTTGTTGTCCTTAAGCCATTTTGCCACAACTTTGGAAGAATGCTTGGGGTCATTGTTCATTTGGAAGACCCATTTGCGAGCAAGCTTTAACTTCCTGACTGATGTCTTGAGATGTTACTTCAATATATCCACGTAATTTTCATTCCTCGTGATGCCATCTATTTTGTGAAGTGCACCAGTCCCTCCTGCAGCAAAGCACCTCCACAACATGATGCTGCCACCCCCGTGCTTCACGGTTGGGATGGTGTTCTTCGGCTTGCAAGCCTCCCCCTTTTTCCTCCAAACATAACGATGGTCGTTATGGTCAAGCATTTCTATATTTGTTTCATCAGACAAGAGGACATTTCTCCAAAAATTACGATCTTTGTCCCCATGTCCAGTTGCAAACCGTAGTCTGGCTTTTTTATGGAGGTTTTGGAGCAGTGGCTTCTTCCTTGCTGAACGGCCTTTCAAGTTATGTCGATGTAGGACTTGTTTTACTGTGGATATAGATACTTTTTTACCTGTTTCCCCCAGCATCTTCACAAGGTCCTTTGCTGTTGTTCTGGGATTGATTTGCACTTTTTGCACCAAAGTACATTCATCTCTAGGACACAGAACGCGTCTCCTCCCTGAGCGGTGTGATGGCTGCGTGACCCCATGGTGTTTATACTTGCGTATTATTGTTTGTATAGATGAACGTGGTACCTTCAGGCATTTGGAAATTGCTCCCAAGGATGAACCAGACTTGTACTTTTGATTTTCCCATGATGTCAAGCAAAGAGGCACTGAGTTTGGAGGTAGGCCTTGAAATACATCCACAGGTACACCTCCAATGATGTCAATTAACCTATCAGAAGCTTTTAAAGCCATGACATAATTTTCTGGAATTTTCCAAGCTGTTTAAAGGCACAGTCAACTCAGTGTATGTTAACTTCTGACCCACTGGAATTGTGATACAGTTATAAGTGAAATCATCTGTCTGTAAACAATTGTTGGAAAAATGACTTGTGTCATGCACAAAGTAGATGTCCTAACCGACTTGCAAAAACTATAGTTTGTTGACAAGAAATTTGTGTAGTGGTTGAAAAACAAGTTTTAATGACTCCAAAATAAGTGCATGCAAACTTCCGACTTCAACTGTTTGTGGTAGTGGTGGACTATTTTCTCATTGTAGAATAATATTGAAGACATCAAAACTATGAAATAACACATATAGAATAATGTAGAAACCAAAAAAGTGTTAAACAAATCAAAATATAGTTTATATTTGAGATTCTTCAAATAGACACATTTGCCTCGATGACAGTTTTGCACACTCTTGGCATTCTCTCAACCAGCTTCATGAGGTAGTCACCTGGAATGCATTTCAATTAACAGCTGTGCATTCTTAAAAGTTAATTAATGGAAGTAATGTGTTTTAGCCAATCAGTCATGTTGTGACAAGGTAGAGGGGTATACAGAAGATAGACCTATTTGGTAAAATACCAAGTTCCTATTATGGCAATAACAGCTCAAATAAGCAAAGAGAAATGACAGTCCATCATTACTTTAAGACATGAAGCTCAGTCAATACTGAACATTTCAAGAACTTTGAAAGTTTCTTCAAGTGCAAACATCAAGCTCTATGATTAACTGGCTCTCATGAGGACCGCCACAGGAAAGGATGACTCAGAGTTACCTCTGCTGCAGAGGATGAGTTCATTAGAGTTACCAGCCTCAGAAATTACAGCCCAAATAAAGGCTTCACGGAGTTCAAGTAACAGACACATCTCAACATCAACTGTTCAGAGGAGACAGCGTGAATCAGGCCTTCATGGTCGAAATACTGCAAAGAAACCACTACTAAAAGACACCAATAAGAAGAAGAGACTTGCTTGGGCCAAGAAACACGAGCAATGGACATTTGGTCTTTGGTTTTTGGTTCCGACCTCATGTGTCTTTGTGAGACGCGGTGTGGGTGAACGGATGATCTCCACATTTGTATTTCACACCGGAAAGCATGTGGGTGGAGGTGTGGTGGTGCTTTGCTGGTGACACCATCTGTAATTTATTTAGAATTCAAGGCACACTTCACCAGCATGTCTACCACGGCATTCTGCAACAATACGCAGTCCCATCTGGTTTGGGCTATGGTGGGACTATCCCAAAACATCTCAATTTGGTTGAGGTAGGGGGACTGTGGAGGCCAGGTTAACTGATGCAGCACTCCATCACTATCATTATTGGCGAAATAGCCCATACACAGCCTGGAGGTGTGTTGGGTCATTGTCCTGTTGAAAAACAAACGATAGTCCCACCATAGCTCAAACCAGATGGGATTGCGTATTGCTGCAGAATGCTGTGGTAGCCAAGCTACTGAAGTGTGCCTTGAATTCTAAATAAATCACTGACAGTGTCACCAGAAAAGCACTCCCACACGTTTCACGGTGGGAACCATACATGCAAAGATCATCCGTTCACCTACTCTGCGTCTCACAAAGACACGGCGGTCGGAACCAAAAATGTCATATTTGGACTCATCAGACCAAATGGCAGATTTCCACCGGACTAACATCCATTGCTCGTGTTTCTTGGCCCAAGCAAGTCTCTTCTTATTATTGGTGTCCTATAGTAGTGGTTTCTTTGCAGCAATTCGACTATGAAGGCCTGATTCACGCAGTCTCCTCTGAACAGTTGATGTTGAGATGTCTGTTACTTGAACTCTGTGAGTTCTTGAAATGTTCAGTGTTGACCGACCTTCATGTCTTAATTAAAGTAATGATAAACTGTCATTTCTCTTTGCTTATTTGAGCTGTTTTTGCCGTAATGATGATGTTGTATTTGACCAAATAGGGCTATCTTCTGTATACCACTCCTACATTGTCACAACACAACGGATTGGCTCAAACTCAATAAGAAGGAAAGTAATTCAACAAATTCACTTTTAACTGTTAATTGAAATGCATTCCACCTAACCACCTCATGAAGCTGGTTAAAGAATCGCAAATATAAACTATATTTTTTGGTTACTACATGATTCCATATGTGTTATTTCATAGCTTTGATGTCTTCACTATTATTCTACAATGTAGAGAATAGTACAAATAAAGAAAACCCTTGAATGAGTAGATGTGTCCAAACTTTTGACTGGTTCTGTATATTTCCCGCAAATTTGTAACATAGAGTATGTTTTTCAAATTCTTAACGTATTGTATGTTTTGCAATTTCATAACATATAATACAAATCATAATTCATAACATATCATCCAAAATGAGTTATGTACATCCACAAGTTAATACATACTAAAGTGTTTTACGTAAAGAATAATACAAAATGCTCTGAGACCAGGTTGAAACGCTACATGTCACAGAGATGACCTTCCTCATGACACCTGTGCTCAGCAAACCTACCAGTTAAGAGTGTTGGGCAAGTAACCGACAGGTCGCTGGTTCCAATCCCTGAACCGGCAAGGTGGAAAAATCTGCCGTTCTGCCTTTGAGCAAGGCAGTTAACCCCCAACAACAACTGCTCCCTGGGCACCGATGATGTCGATTAAGGCAGCCCCCCACATCTCTCCGCTTCAGAGACACATTTCGGTTGAATGCATTTAGTGGTACAACTTAATAGGTATTCCCTTTCCCAGTGGTCTCAGTGTTTTCTCTCTTTTGGAGGTAAGACTCTCTGAAACTGACTTCCTTCTCGAAGATGATTTAAGTAGTGGCACATAACAGTGGGTAGGAAATCCTGTCTTGGCCTTTATTTTCACTCCTCTTTCACATCATCTCACTGTTCTCTCACAACAAGCCCACATGCCACAACCACACCCCTGTAACTTTTTGACAGTCATATGGACACTACTATGAGGCTATAGGGCACTATTGTAGCTAGTCTAGAATGAGAATAAATGTAGCTATTTACATTGCAGCCACTTATAGATCCAGTTCCTGGAACTTGTTTTGCAGAGATGTAGCTCATGCCTATGCACCACCAAACAACTACAATAATGAAATAATATTCAAATATTCTCATCCAAAAATGTGAATCTTTTAATCTTTGGATAGTAGCACAATGTCAGAGTCAGTTGTTCTGGTTTTGTAGTTTCATCTGTTCTGCATTCATTTCATATGTTCAAACTTTCCTTTTTTGACAGTATTGGATTTTAGTTCGAACATTTTTTGCCAGTCGTAACCTGAGCCGTGTTCTCAGACGAATGACTTCAGATGAGGGCACCAAGGGTGTGACTTTCAGATCACTAAACCACAATGTTTTCCTGTTATTGGT
This sequence comes from Oncorhynchus tshawytscha, assembly GCF_018296145.1. Classification (NCBI taxonomy): domain Eukaryota; kingdom Metazoa; phylum Chordata; class Actinopteri; order Salmoniformes; family Salmonidae; genus Oncorhynchus; species Oncorhynchus tshawytscha. The sequence continues at coordinate 14,021,839 of NC_056440.1, forward strand.
ACATATGGAGAGTGAAGAGGTACCACAGTATAACTATAATACACTGCTCAAAAAAATAAAGGGAACACTTAAACAACACAATGTAACTCCAAGTCAATCACACTTCTGTGAAATCAAACTGTCCACTTAGGAAGCAACACTGATTGACAATAAATTTCACATGCTGTTGTGCAAATGGAATAGACAACAGGTGGAAATTATAGGCAATTAGCAAGACATCCCCAATAAAGGAGTGGTTCTGCAGGTGGTAACCACAGACCACTTCTCAGTTCCTATGCTTCCTGGCTGATGTTTTGGTCACTTTTGAATGCTGGCGGTGCTTTCAATCTAGTGGTAGCATGAGACGGAGTCTACAACCCACACAAGTGGCTCAGGTAGTGCAGCTCATCCAGGATGGCACATCAATGCAAGCTGTGGCAAGAAGGTTTGCTATGTCTGTCAGCGTAGTGTCCAGAGCATGGAGGCGCTACCAGGAGACAGGCCAGTACATCAGGAGACGTGGAGGAGGCCGTAGGAGGGCAACAACCCAGCAGCAGGACCGCTACCTCTGCCTTTGTGCAAGGAGGAGCAGGAGGAGCACTGCCAGAGCCCTGCAAAATGACCTCCAGCAGGCCACAAATGTGCATGTGTCTGCTCAAACGGTCAGAAACAGACTCCATGAGGGTGGTATGAGGGCCCGACATCCACAGATAGGGGTTGTGCTTACAGCCCAACACCGTGCAGGACGTTTGGCATTTGCCAGAGAACACCAAGATTGGCAAATTCGCCACTGGCGCACTGTGCTCTTCACAGATGAAAGCAGGTTCACACTGAGCACATGTGACAGACGTGACAGTCTGGAGACGCCGTGGAGAACATTCTGCTGCCTGCAGCCATATTCTTTGAGTGTTTCATGGGTGATTGTTCCTGTCTCTGTGTTTGTTGTCACAAGATAGGCTCAGTCACTTTGGTTTTTTCTTTTTTCCTTGTTTTGGAAGAGAAGAGAACAAGCGCCATTCTCCTTGAGGAGATGGTGCAAAATACATCAACAGTCCCTGGGATTGGGCTGGCCAACACGATTCGGTTTGCTTGGAAGGAAAAGGAGTTGGAGCCTTTAGGACGGGAAACTTTTGGAAGGATAATATTGATGGGGATTCTAAAGCTGACGGTGAAGGACGTGTTTTGTTTCCAAGGCAACTCGTTGGAGGGAGCATACGACGTGGCACTATATACAGAGGAGAAACACGATGATATCCTGAGAAGGGCAAGAGCAGTGGGAGGTGAGAGGCCGATGAGCCACTATGAAATAACAAGCCTGGAGAAGAACAACTTTAGGGTTGTAACTGTCAACATTTACAACCCATACGTTAAGGACGAAGAGGTGAGGGCCTTTCTGGGGAGATACATGGATAACGTCTCCTCAGCAAGGCACCTCAAAGACTCCCTTGGGTTTTGGAATGGGAGGAGAGGCTTCCAGGCCCTCTTCAGGGAGGACCCAAAGGGACATGGTGGCTACCTCCATCCTCCTGCTATGTTCTCCCTAGGGGCTGACAGGGGGACGTTGTTTTATGCACGTCAGCCCCCATTTTACAGGCGCTGTATGGCCTACGGCCACATTTTCACCTCGTGCAGCACAAGAAAATGCAGATTTTGTGGATCTGAGGAACACGAGGCGTGGGATTGTGACAAGCCTAAGGCGTGCCACGGGTGTGGCGGGGGTGCCCGGCTCGCCAGAGGTCATATGCGTCTGCGGCTGGGGGGGGAGCAGGAGCGGGGGATGGGGGAAGAAGAGGATACAAGGAAGCACGCCTCATGACCAGAGTACAGGTCCAGAGGGGAAGGCCGCAAGGAAGGAGGAGGAGCAAGAAGCGGCGGATGGAAGAGAGAAGGAAACAGAAGGCACGGGAGTAGGAGAACCAGGACAAGCGGCGGATGGAAGAGAGAAGGAAACAGAAGGCACTGGAGTAGGAGAACCAGGACAAGCGGAGGAAGAAGGCAACCGAGTGGAGGAGCATGAGAGAGAAGAAAGCGAGGGAGGAGTGGTGGAGAAGGAGACGGTGGAAGAGCAAGTGGAGTGGGGGGAAAGTGCCCTGGTGGAAGAGATGAGGGGTATGGTGGAGGAGCTGGCGGGGGGGAGGGTGGTATCTCTCCACTGCCGCCATCACCAAAGAAGAGAATGAAGAGGAGGGTGCGATTGGCCGACAGTGAGAGGGAGGGGATGGTCAAGAGAGTGATGGTGGTGGGAGAAACCTCTGGGTTGCTGCTGGTTTCCCCAGGCCCTCAACTTCTGTTGGGTGGGGACACACCTAACAAGACTCAGGACTGGGTACAGGAGGAGGTGGGGAGTTTTTTGTTTGGGGACTCAGCCTCCCCGATTTTTTTCCAAACCAGCTGCAGCACTGGGGAGGGGGAGGAGTGTGGGGGTAGACCCAGGGTGCAGGGCACCCCGGAGCCAAACACTATTCCTGCATCCTGGGTTGGTGAGATGGAGGAAGAGGGGGGGATGTCGGGAGTACGGATGGTGTTTTCACCGGTAGATATGGAGCAGGGGAGCATCGGGTGAGTCTCCTGTTTTTGTTTTTTACTGTCTGGGTTTAGAATTTGAGTGTATTACATGTTTTAATTTGATTTTTTCATGGGGTCTAATTTTACTTTTGTTAGTTTAAATGTAAGGGGTTTAAGGGATTTTGTTAAGAGGAGGGTGGTTTTTAGTTATTTGGAGGGTGTGGGGTTTGATTTTTGTTTTTTACAGGAGGTTCACCTGAGGGACGGAGGGGATGTTAGTAGGTTTAAGAGGGAGTGGGACAAGGGGGAGTCGGTTTGGGGTATTGGGGGTGCACTCATCGGGGTAGGGATTTTGTGTGGGCACAGGGAGGTAAAAGTGGAGGATTCTTTTGTGGTAATGCAGGGGAGGGTTATAGGGGTGGATGTCACGATAAGGGATTGTAAATTTAGATTGGTGGTGGTGTATGGGCCACAGGTGGTGGCAGACAAGAGGGAGATGGTGGACTGTCTGACACCCCTGTGTGTCACAAATAGGAAATTAGTGATAGGGGGGGATTTTAATACAGATTTAGGAACAGGGGGGGATAGCAGTGTAGGCGCCATTACCGGGCTAATGGCTTGCCATGGTCTGGTTGATGGTGGTCTGCACACTACTCCAAAAATGGCCGGTCCTACATGGCGCAACTCCAGGGGGGTTGAGCAGAGGCTCGACTATATTTTTGTACCCAGGTCTTTGGGTAAGTTGTCTGGGAGGCTGTTGCCTGTTTTCTTTTCGGATCACGACGGGGTGCTCCTGCAGGTGGGGTCGCCAGTCTGCCTCTTTGGTAGGGGGTACTGGAAGTTAGATCGGGATGTCCTGGAGGAGCAGACTTTTGTTGACGGGTTTTATGGTTTCTTTTGGAGACTTGAAGGCCTCCGGTCCATGTGCGAGGGGGTGTTAGAGTGGCGGGAATTAGTTAAGGTGAGGATTAGGGCTTTTATAATAGGGTATTGCAAGAGGAAAAAAAGGTAGGAGAGGAGGGAGGTGGGTCGTATCCAAAGGTTAATTGAACTCGAGTACGAGGCAGGCAACCTCGGCGGGTCGTTTGACTGGGAGAGATCCGCAACCCTAAAGGCGCAGCTCAGGGAGTTGCAGGAGCGGAAGGCTCGAGCTTTCCTGGAGTGTGCACATAGTGGCTTTCTAGAACACAATGAGACTTGTTCCGCTATGTTCTTTAAGTCGGTTAGGGCCAGACAGAGTAGGAAGGTAATGCATGGCGTTAGGGAAGAAAATGGTAGTATAGTTAGAGAACCAGAGGATATGGTCAGGGTGACAACTGATCATTTCCAAGGTTTATTTAAGGAAAGGGAAATAGATGTACAGCAGGGAAATGTGTTTTAGAACACTTGTCCAGGCGGTTGCCGGAGGACATTAGAGAAGTGATGGAGGCCCAGATTTCACTAGAAAAGGTTGAGAGCGCTCTTAGGAGGATGGGAAAAGGGAAGGTGCCTGGGATGGATGGGCTGCCGGCTGAGTTTTATTCCAAGTTTTGGGGTATACTTGGACCAGTGGTCCTCGAAGTCTTGAAGGCCATCCTTGAGACGGGGTCCCGGGGGATCAATGGCTGTTGGTGTGCTGTCACTATTATATAAGAAGGGGGAAGTAACAGACCTTGGCAACTGGCGGCCGTTGACCATGCTGTGTGTAGATTACAAGCTACTTGCAAAGGTTTTAGCAGACCGGTTGCGCACAGCCCTTCCCTACGTCGTCCATGAGGATCAGACGTGCGGGGTAGAGGGCCGCTCTATTAGATGGAACCTACAGTTAATCAGGGACTCCATCGCTTGGGTTGAAGATAGAGGACTGCCTTTAATGGTAGCAGCGCTAGATCAGGCGAAAGCCTTTGATCGCGTGAATAGATCCTTTTTATTCAGAGTGTTAGGTCGATTAGGATTTGGGGAGAAGTTCATAGGATGGATTCGTACATTATATGTCGGAGCGGGGTGCCGAGTTAGTGTAAATAGTTACTTGGGTGACGTTTTTGACCTCTCGTCTGGGGTCAGGCAGGGGTGCCCACTCTCGGCTCTCCTCTTCGTTCTGTACATGGAGCCTCTGGGGGCTGCCATTAGGGCAGACACAGGGGTGGAAGGCTTGTTGATCCCTGGAAGTGGTGGGCTGCGTGTTAAGATGACGCAGTACGCCGACGACACTTCCTTGCTGCTGTGCAAGGACTCGTACCTGACAAGGTCCCTTGCCATCTTTGGGGATTTCACCCGAGCGTCGGGAGCGGTTCTGAACCATACAAAGTCTTCCGTCAAGTTTTTCGGAAGATGGCGCGGTAGAACGGATGTGCCTGGGGGTTATCTCTCTGTGAGGGGGCCCTGAGGATTCTTGGGGTCCATTTTGAGACCTCCGGCTCAGCGACGCTAAACTGGAACATGCGTATCGCAGTGGTACAGAGGAAGCTAGCAATGTGGAAGGCTAGGTATTTGTCTTTTATGGGCAAAGTCCTGGTCCTAAAGGTGGATGTGTTGCCGTCTCTTTTGTATTTGGCGTACATCTACCCATTGCCGGCTTGTCTGAGGAGGCCTCTAGTGAGGCTTGTGTTTCAGTTCATGTGGAGTGGCAGGTGCGAGTGGGTCGCCAGGGCACGCATGATCTGTCCCATCGGGAAGGGAGGTAGGGGGGTACCACATTTCGCCCTCAAGCTGGACACAATTTTTATTTCTTTCTTGTTAACGGAGCTTGCTCATCCAGTGATACACCCGTCCGGTTACCTCCTGCGGGTGTTCTTCTCGTATCAGGCGAGAAGCGTAATGGTGTGGTCTAACACGGGTTCTCGGGCGGAACAGCTGCCGTGGCACTTTGGTCATGCGGCCAAGTGGCTGCGTGCGCACCCTGAGGTTGAAGTTGCCCGAGTAGGTTTAGATCACAGGCACCTGTACGAGGAGGTCAGAAAGGCAGGGAATCCGGCGCCTGTAGTGGGCATCTCGGAAGTGGTCTGGGAGGGAGTGCAGGCGCGGGGTCTGGACAACAGGCTCAAGGACCTGAATTGGTTGAGCCTCCATAAGTGCTTGCCGGTACGTTCCATCATGTACCGGTATAGTTTGGTGCAATCCCCCACCTGTCCAAGATCCTCTTGTGGCAGGGAGGAGACTGTGCGCCATGTCTTTTGGGACTGTGCCTTTGCCGGAGTAGTATGGGCTAGGGCACGGGTGTTGTTAGGTTTGGTAAGGGGGATTTTGTATTGACGTGGGCCAGGTTAGAGAGAGGTGTAGGGAGAGCGAGAGGGACGGATAGGGACAGGTTTCTGCTCTGGCTTCTCATAAGTCTTTTTAAACGGGGGCTGTGGGAAGCCAGGCAGAACATGGTGAAGACAGGGAGAGATTGGGGGTGGAAGGGATAGTGAGGAGGGTGGAAGGAGATTTGAGGGGGAGGATGAAGAGGGAGGAGAGGAAGTGGGGGCAGCATGCTGCTCGGGAGAGGTGGAAGGGGGGTTTAGGGCTGGGTGTCATTTAGATTTGTAAGGGGATAGATTAGGGACGGGGAGATGGGGATAAGTAGTTTGTAGGGTGACGGGGAGGGAAGATGCTCCCCTGAGGTTTTGTTTGGGGTTTTGTTTAGTTAAATTAAAATACCATTTATTTGAGTATGTATGAAAATTATGAGTTGTAAAGAATGAATGGTATTAAAGATAATAAATTATTTTTTATAAATAAAAAATAAAAAAGATAGACTGTTTAGGTTTTCGCGTTACGTTTGTTGTTTTTGTATTATCGTGTTTCATCTTCATTAAAGATGTATCGAATTTAAAAAATGTAAAAAAAAAAAAAAAAATAGGCTGTATAGGTTTTCACGTTCCGTTTGTTGTTTTTGTATTGTCGTGTTTATTCGTCATTAAACATGTATCGTATTAACCACGCTGCATTTTGGTCTGACTCTCTTTCGACGGAGGAAAACCATAACAGAATCACCCACCACACCAGGACCAAGCAGCGTGGTGACAGGCAGCGGCAGCAGGAGCAACCAAGGTTGGAATATACGGCTTGGGAGGAAATAAACAGGTGGGCGGTCGACCCAGAGAGAGTGCCGGAGCCCGCCTGGGATTCGCTGGAGCAGTGCGAAGAGGGCTATAGGAGAATGGAGTCGAAGAGACGGCGGCGCAGAAGGAAGCCCGAGAGTCAGCCCCAAAAATTTATTGGGGGGGGGCTCAGGGAGAGTGCGGCAGACTCAGGGTTCAGACCTGAGCCAACTCCCCCTGTTTATCGTGAGGAGCCAAGGAGGAGACCAGAACCAGAGCCGGTGTTGGAGGTGAGTGAAGCAGAGACTGTGAAGGAGTTAATGGGGAAAGTGGAGGAGAGAGTTATGAGGGAGTTGCTAGGTTGGTGCTATAGATACGATATTCGCCCAACGGAGCGTGTCGGGGATTTGATGGCACCTGGGTCAGCGCTCCATACTCGTCCTGAGGTACGTGTTAGTCGGCTGGTGAAGAGTGTGCCAGCCTCACGCACTAGGCCTCCTGTGTACCTACCTAGCCTTGCACGTCCTGTGCCAGTCCTGCTCTCAGGCTCTCCAGTACACCTTCACGGTCCGGTCCATCCTGTGCCACCTTCACACACCAGTCCTCCGGTGGCAGCTCCTCGCACCAGGCTTCCTGTGCGTGTCCTCGGCCCAGTACCACCAGTGCCAGCACCACGCACCAGGCCTTCAGTGCGCCTTGCCTGTTCAGCGCTGCCAGAGCCTTTCTCCTCTCCAGCTCTGTTGGAGTCTCCCGCCTGTTTAGCGCTGTCGGAGTCTCCCGCCTGTCTAGCGCTACCAGATCCTTCCTCCTCTCCAGCGCTGCCGGAGTCTCCCGCCTGTTTAGCACTGCCAGAGCCTTCCTCCTCTCCAGCGCTGCCGGAGTCTCCCGCCTGTCTAGCGCTATCAGAGCCTTCCTCCTCTCCAGCGCTGCCGGAGTCTTCCGCCTGTTTAGCGCTGCCAGAGCCTTCCTTCTCTCCAGCGCTGCCGGAGTCTCCTGCCTGTTCAGCGCAGCCAGAGCTGCTAATCTGCATGGAGCAGCCAGAGCTTCCAGTCTGCATGGAGCAGCCAGAGCTGCCAATCTGCATGGAGCAGCCAGAGCTGCCAGTCTGCATGGAGCAGCCAGAGCTGCCAAAGAGCTGCCAGTCTGCATGGAGCAGCAAGAGCTGCTAGTCTGCATGGAGCAGCCAGAGCTGCCTGTCTGCATGGAGCAGCCAGAGCAGCTAGAGCCGCCAGTCAGCCAGGATCTTCCAGATCCGCCAGTCAGCCAGGATCCGCCAGTCAGCCAGGATCTTCCAGATCCGCCTTTCAGCCAGGATCCACCATTCAGCCAGGATCCGCCAGTCAGCCATGATCTTCCAGATCCGCCAGTCAGCCAGGATCCACCAGTCAACCAGGATCTTCCAGATCCGCCAGTCAGCCAGGATCCGCCAGTCAGCCATGATCTTCCAGATCCGCCAGTCAGCCAGGATCTGCCAGTCAGCCAGGATCTGCCAGAACCACCAGCTAGCCAGGATCCGCCAGTCAGCCAGGATCTGCCAGAACCACCAGCTAGCCAGGATCTGCCAGAGCCTACTACCTGCCTGAGTTTCCTCTCAGTACTGGGCTTCCTCTCGGTACTAGGCATCCTCTCAGTGCTGAGCTTCCCCTCAGTGCTGAGCTTCCCCTCAGTGCTGAGCTTCCCCTCAGTGCTGAGCTTCCCCTCAGTCCCGAGCTACCCCTCAGTCCCGAGCTACCCCTCAGTCCCGAGCTTCCCCTCAGTCCCGAGCTACCCCTCAGTCCCGAGCTTCTACCTCAGTCCCGAGCTGCCCCTCAGTCCAGTGGGGTCCTTGGTGAGGGTTATTAGGCCTAGGTCGGCGGCGAGGGTCGCCAATCAAAGGACGCGTTACAGGGGACTAAGACTTGGTTGGAGTGGGGTCCACATCCCGAGCCGGAGCCGCCACCGTGGACAGACGCCCACCCGGACCCTCCCCTATGGGTTTAAGTGTGCGGCCGGGAGTCCGCACCTTGGGGGGGGGGGGTTCTGTCACGCCCTGGTCTTAGTATTTTGTGTTTTATTTATTTATTTGGTCAGGCCAGGGTGTGACATAGGTTTATTTTGTGGTGTGTTCGTGTATTAGGGTTTGTCGTAGGTTTTGGGATTGTGGCTTAGTGGGGTGTTCTAGCAAAGTCTATGGTTGCCTGAGGCGGTTCTCAATCAGAGGCAGGTGATTCTCGTTGTCTCTGATTGGGAACCATATTTAGGCAGCCATATTCTTTGAGTGTTTCGTGGGTGATTGTTCCTGTCTTTGTGTTAGTTGTCACCAGATAGGCTGTATAGGTTTTCACGTTCCGTTTGTTGTTTTTGTATTGTCGTGTTTATTCGTCATTAAACATGTATCGTATTAACCACGCTGCATTTTGGTCCGACTCTCTTTCGACGGAGGAAAACCGTAACATCCCTGTCCAGTGAGCCAGTATCTAGCTCCTGTGGTCCTGGATCGCCATGGCCAGATGTTGCATGCTTATTTGGGTAGATTTATAGAGCTTTGTGAAATTCTAAGCCAAGCAGAGAGATTTGCATGTGACATCACTCTAGGATTGGAAAGTCATAACTGTTTCCAAGTGAAGCTTATCTTCTGTGACCTCTACTGAAGCCTACTGTTTAACATATTATACACAGTTAATAAAGCAATAATAAACCAAGGAGCATTGAAGACAGATACATTTATATATGGGTGTATTTATGTTAATTAGCAACCTATGATGTTTGAGAAGAAACCATCTTCGTATCTACTCACATCAGATCATTCCCACTGGGCACACAGTGTTTGAATCAACGTTGTTTCCACATCATTTCAATGACATTACGTTGAACCAATGTGGAATAGACTCAAAAGTAATGTTTAATGAGTCCATGTCTCCCATATTGCCATGTAATACTGAGTAATAGTGGTACCAACATAGAGATGTTCAGGTCTTTAATGAATTATTCATTCAATTAATGAAACAATACAAAACTTGTCTTCATATGAACTATCTTCTACCACTTCAGCATTTCTACCTGTTCCCAGGCATGTCCAAAGCAAATTCTTAACTACTGCTGTCATCCTAGTGGTCTTTTCGTACATTATCAAGGGAAAACAGGGGTAAAAGCTTAGAGAAATATGCAGCTCAATGGTTTATTGTGAAGCAAATAGTGAACATGAACTTTGTTTTATTGTTATTGTTTTAGTTTATTTATTGGATAATAACAAAGTTAAATGTTAGTCCTTTTCAAGCCTTGAATTTTTTTAAACAATTTTGACATTTAAAAGTATTATCAGACAGCTCTTTGACCTTAGATAGCCTGAGGGTTTGGGTCACAGGAGCCTGAGGGTTTGGGTCACAGGAACCTGAGGGTTTGGGTCACAGGAGCCTGAGGGTTTGGGTCACAGGAGCCTGAGGGTATGGGTCACAGGAGCCTGAGGGTTTGGGTCACAGGAGCCTGAGGGTTTGGGTCACAGGAGCCTGAGGGTTTGGGTCACAGGAGCCTGAGGGTTTGGGTCACAGGAGCCTGAGGGTATGGGTCACAGGAGCCTGAGGGTTTGGGTCACAGGAGCCTGAGGGTATGGGTCACAGGAGCCTGAGGGTTTGGGTCACAGGAGCCTGAGGGTATGGGTCACAGGAGCCTGAGGGTATGGGTCACAGGAGCCTGAGGGTATGGGTCACAGGAGCCTGAGGGTTTGGGTCACAGGAGCCTGAGGGTATGGGTCACAGGAGCCTGAGGGTTTGGGTCACAGGAGCCTGAGGGTATGGGTCACAGGAGCCTGAGGGTTTGGGTCACAGGATCCTGAGGGTTTGGGTCACAGGAGCCTGAGGGTATGGGTCACAGGAGCTTTCTGCAAATCCAATCAGTTTTCCACATTGATTCAACTTCATCACATTGAATTTATTTATTGAAATGATGTGGAAACAATTTTTGCCCAGTGGGGGGTTCAGTTCAACCAGGTTTTGCCCAGTGGGGGGTTTCCAACAGGAAAGACCAACGTCTTGACTGTTTGACAAGGGTGCCACTGATTTTGAAGTCGCAGGCAGGGCTAACTCATCACTAGACTGTAAACCCCACTCACGTCTGTTACATATGAGCAAAGTAAAATACATGAGTTTGAAACTCTGTTTTTTTGGGGTGTGGATGGTACTGTGCCACTATTACTGGCATATACAGTGCCTTCAGAATGTATTCACACCCCTTGACCTTTTCCACATTTTATTGTGTTACAGCCTGAATTTAATATTGACTAAATTGAGATTTTAGGTCACTGGCCTACACACAACACCCTATAATGTCAAAATAGAATCATCTTTTCATAAATCTTTACAAATAAATAGAAAATGAAAAGCTGAAATGACTTGAGTCAATAAGTATTGAACCCCTTTTTTAAGGCCTAAATAATTCAGGATCAAACATTTGCTTAACAAGTCACATAATATATTGCAGGGACTCTGTGTGCCATAATGATTTTGAATGACTACCTCATTTCGGTACCCCACACATACAATTACATTGTGTTCAGACACTATTCATACCCCATGACTTATACCACATTTAGTTGTTACAGTCTGAATTCAAAATGGATCTCTCACCCTTTCTACACACAATACCCAATAATGACATGGTGAAAACATGTTTTTAGACATTTTTGAAAATGTATTGAGAATGAAATACATAAATATATCATAAAAAATGTACCGACTACAACAATGCAGTAAAATAAAACAAGTGTTAAGTAAAAAATAGATAAGTAAAAAATAATATATATATAATATATGATCAGCAATAACGGAAACCGGAAACCGTTATTACGTTTACATCCAGAGCGATTTACAGGAGCAATTAGGGTGAAGTTCCTTGCTCAAGGGCACACCGATTTTTCACTAAGTCATCTCAGGGATTCAAACCAGCGACCTTTCTGTTACTGGCACTACACTATTCAATGCAACATTTTGGGAACAATTTGGGGGCAAATCTAAAATTCTACAACTACAGTCTATCCTATTGGGATCGTTGAGACTGTCAATATACATTACCCTGGGATAAATATGTTACATTTCTGGACCTACACCTATACAGAATAGGTTTTAGGCTGTAAGAACAGTCATTTGTCAAATCATACAAGGTAACTTTGTGTTCCAATTTGCAAGAGGAACAGTAGCCTAGCCTTAGTATAGGGTGCGCGAGAAGACATACAGTCTGTAGCGCCGTCTCCGCCCACTATACTGCACGATGGTGATATATATCCCTATATCGATGGTTCTATGTTCATTCTAACGCATTACTTTAGCACCGTCTCCATTGGATGCTTCTGTATTTTTCCGCCGATGGTGATATCATACAGAATATCAGCCACGCTTGCCAATGAATTACAGCTTGTCCTATTTAGCCATCTAACCACAAGGCAGTGGCAGAAAACAGTCGTCTCGTTCAGAGAGAGAGCGAGAGAGCTGTGAAATGGGCATATAAACCTGTATCAAGCATATTATCTAAATTGACATTTAAATACATCGGAATGGCTTGTAATCCATTACCAAAAATTCACCCCACTAAACAGTAACATTAATTACCGGTATCGTAATTCGACCGTAATTAAAACCTCGAGCCTGTGGAGATGGGATTCCTCCACCAGCTACATCTTCTGCTGTGGAAGAATGTGTCTTTGAAGAGAAGAGGACCGGTAAGGAAACATTTTCTTTGATATTATTAGATAACAATTACAATATAGGGGTGCTTAGAAATGTGGGACATTAGCTTAAATAGGCTACTGGTTGTGCGCTTGGAAAACATCACCGAATGTCAGTGCGAGATCAGACGGGCGTCGGTCTACAGAATTCGGTTGCTGCTACTGCATTGCTTTTATTTGAGGCTGGCATGATATTCACTGGGCACACACTGGTTGAATCAACGTTGTTTCATTCCCACCAACGTGAAATAGACATTGAATTGACATCTGTGCCCAGTGGGGTGCCTTCATCAGTTCCCAGACATTTCAGTTCAAGAAATGTCATGTTTTTGTGTGACAATTGTAGACTAATTTGCGCTGCCATAGTTTCCAAGGTGTTTGGATGTGTTATACCCCAGGTTTACTAGGTGTGTATTCACAGAAAACCGAACAGGTTGTTGTGTGCATAAACTCCTCATAACCTCTCATGCTTATCAGAACATCATGCAAAGCGCTAGAGAAGATGATGTAAACACACATTAATGCCAATTTTTAATTGCGTCTCATTATGGTGCTGTGAGAATATGTGAGGTGCATTTGGAAATGATAACTGATTCAATTCAAATAACAAAATAGTATTAATATCAAAAGGTGCATACATGTAGCATAAGTAATTGCTTAATCATCTATCTACTGCATGTATGTGGGTCTTTTGGTTATGCACCTGCCTCACATGTAGCCTAGGCTACCTGACAGACAATGACAGGAAGGACACTGAGAATGTGGCCCGCTGGTGCTCAAAGTCTTTAAAATAAACATTATGTTCAGTTTTTACCATCCAATATATATATATATATATATAAAATCTGTAGATACATTTGGGAGGGGCATTTTCACAGAGGGGCAGGTACCCTGGCACCTGTAGACCTCTATCTGTGCGTTGGCCTGCAAAGAAGATGATCTGAGGTCCTCTACAAGGACACCAGAGATAATGGACCAGAATCTCAGATATTCAGGGCTCTGACACATTTTTATGTAATATCTGTATTACACTCTTATATTACACTCTTATACACTCTGGATCGAACCAAAAATAGTTATATTTCTTTCTTCATATATGGCACCCTTAAAGGTTCTATATACAACCTGTTTTTAGGGTTATGTGTTCAGAAGCCCAGTGGTTCTTCTTCACCAAACCAACATTGGTTTCATATAGAACCCTTGGGTTTCATATAGGGTTCTATATGGAACCAATTTCAGTTCTAAATAGAACCTTAAGTGGTGTCATATATGAAGAAAGCACCTTTTTTTGGTAGAAACATTTTTGGTTGTATCCAGAACCTTTGTTTCTAAGACTGTATGTCAAACCTTGACTAGTGAGTCCATGTATGGTGGATTAGACTACACTACTGTGGTGTAGTGATGGACATGTAGGGTGGATTAGACTACACTACTGTGGTATAGTGGTGGCCATGTATGGTGGATTAGACTACACTACTGTGGTGTAGTGATGGACATGTATGGTGGATTAGACTCTACTACTGTGGTATAGTGGTGGACATGTATGGTGGATTAGACTACACTACTGTGGTATAGTGGTGGACATGTATGGTGGATTAGACTACACTACTGTGGTATAGTGGTGGACATGTATGGTGGATTAGACTACACTACTGTGGTATAGTGGTGGACATGTATGGTGGATTAGACTCTACTACTTTGGTATAGTGGTGGACATGTATGATGGATTAGACTCTACTACTGTGGTATAGTGGTGGACATGTATGGTGGATTAGACTACACTACTGTGGTATAGTGGTGGACATGTATGGTGGATTAGACTCTACTACTGTGGTATAGTGGTGGACATGTATGGTGGATTAGACTACACTACTGTGGTATAGTGGTGGACATGTATGGTGGATTAGACTACACTACTGTGGTATAGTGGTGGACATGTAGGGTGGATTAGACTACACTGCTGTGGTATAGTGGTGGACATGTAGGGTGGATTAGACTACACTACTGTGGTATAGTGGTGGACATGTATGGTGGATTAGACTACACTACTGTGGTATAGTGGTGGACATGTATGGTGGATTAGACTACACTACTGTGGTATAGTGGTGGACATGTATGGTGGATTAGACTACACTACTGTGGTATAGTGGTGGACATGTATGGTGGATTAGACTACACTACTGTGGTATAGTGGTGGACATGTATGGTGGATTAGACTCTACTACTGTGGTATAGTGGTGGACATGTATGGTGGATTAGACTCTACTACTGTGGTATAGTGGTGGACATGTATGGTGGATTAGACTCTACTACTGTGGTATAGTGGTGGACATGTAGGGTGGATTAGACTCTACTACTGTGGTATAGTGGTGGACATGTATGGTGGATTAGACTACACTACTGTGGTATAGTGGTGGACATGTATGGTGGATTAGACTCTACTACTGTGGTATAGTGGTGGACATGTATGGTGGATTAGACTACACTACTGTGGTATAGTGGTGGACATGTAGGGTGGATTAGACTACACTACTGTGGTATAGTGGTGGACATGTATGTTGGATTAGACTACACTACTGTGGTATAGTGGTGGACATGTATGGTGGATTAGACTACACTACTGTGGTATAGTGGTGGACATGTATGGTGGATTAGACTACACTACTGTGGTATAGTGGTGGACATGTATGGTGGATTAGACTATACTACTGTGGTATAGTGGTGGACATGTATGGTGGATTAGACTACACTACTGTGGTATAGTGGTGGACATGTATGGTGGATTAGACTCTACTACTGTGGTATAGTGGTGGACATGTATGGTGGATTAGACTATACTACTGTGGTATAGTGGTGGACATGTATGGTGGATTAGACTACACTACTGTGGTATAGTGGTGGACATGTATGGTGGATTAGACTCTACACAGCAACATTTAGGCTCCTGGGAGGCCCTGTCCAATAATATCATTCTTCTGCACCACAGATCTATTTAGCCAGAATAGGTAGTCCTGCTAACAGATGTGTATGTGACCAATAACATTTTATTAGATTTTATTTGTTTTCCAGGGAGTCCTGGGATCCACAAAAACAACAAAAACATACCATTATTGACTAAAAAACACCAGATTACACCATAGCATTTTATCAGACGATGGTTTTCATGTGGGATCGGGGCCAGAAGATTCCTCATAATGGATGGTGCCTTTGACAAACTCGGTCTGCCCCCCCCAGCTGATTCAAATAATCAAAGGTTGATGACGAGTTGGTTATTTGAAACAGCTGTGTAGTGCTAGGGCCAAACCCAGAACGTGCCCTCAGTGGGGGCCAGAGGACCGCGTTTAGGAAACCCTGATCTAGACTATAGACAGCACCTGACAAACATTTGATTTTGGAGTAAACTACCTCTTTAGTGGACAGTGTAAAGTACCTACTTTAAAGCCTAATGTCCCAAAGTGCTATTTTTATCATCAATAAATAGGGCCTGTTTATAGTAGCATAGTCTGCAGAGAACACTATCTATTTCCATTTTATAGCCTTTCCATTTACAGCAGTTGCGGATTTTGCCTAAAGATCTTTATAGGACATATATATACCCTGTCCCATTAGGTTCAGACTTCTTTTCTACAGGCAATGTAGAGCGCTGTCCACACTGGTTTCCTTGATCCTAAAGATGCTTCGTTTTGTCCGTCATCCATCATGATGTCGCCGACCTTCACTTGTTGTGTGCTATATTTAGCTATGGTTCCCCTTCAGATAGTACATACAGGATCTGTCCCAAATGGCATACTATTCTGTTTATAGTGCACTATTTTTTGACCCTATTCCCTATACTATAAATGTTGTGCACTACAATAGGGAATAGAGTGCCATTTAGGACACAGTCTTAGTGAAGACTTCAGATAGGTTTCCTGTAGTACACTAGGGTTGCCTCAGAGTAATAATAATATCAGTTACGTCATCCTGTACATTTATTATCATGTAGTCCATCTGGACCTGCTGGGGCTGAGGAAGATGTAGGTTTATTATCATGCAATCCATCTGGACCTGCTGGGGCTGAGGAAGATGTAGGTTTATTATCATGTAGTCCATCTGGACCTGCTGGGGCTGAGGAAGATGTAGGTTTATTATCATGTAGTCCATCTGGACCTGCTGGGGCTGAGGAAGATGTAGGTTTATTATCATGCAGTCCATCTGGACCTGCTGGGGCTGAGGAAGATGTAGGTTTAT
Organism: Oncorhynchus tshawytscha; assembly: GCF_018296145.1. Lineage (NCBI taxonomy): Eukaryota > Metazoa > Chordata > Actinopteri > Salmoniformes > Salmonidae > Oncorhynchus > Oncorhynchus tshawytscha. Next base: position 14,038,249 of record NC_056440.1, read on the forward strand.
TATCATGTTGTCTAAGGAATATGTATATAGCATTAGCCAAGTGGATTGATTGATGGGCTCTTGGAACAGGCTAGTCAGCAGTAGTCTGGAGCAGGGGCATGGTCTCTATCTTAATTACTGAGTCCTATTGTAAATCCTTTGGCTTTGACCCAAATAACTCCCTATTCCCATGGCCCATAAGGAATAGGATGCAATTTGGGAGTGTCGACTCTGTCAGTGCAAAATGTGTGTGAGAACATTTAATGATTTACTCCCTTTTACTGTGTTTTCAAAAGTACCTGAAAGGTCTTTATTTACATAGCAACCAACTGACGCCACTGTGAAGTCCATGGTTCATTGTTTTGTTTGTTGCCTGCCTGACAGCCATCATAGTGCAAGCCAGAAAAAATGTGTGCTTATTTCCTAGGCAAAACAATGTGTGTAGAGGCGTAATGCAATTACCACAACATGACTTCATCCCTTTGTTTTACATGCAGTACAGGAAGGTCAAATGTCTGTAGTGTCAACCTTTTAACTCCTCTTCCTGCCTGTCAATCATTCTTCCTGTCTGTCAACTCCTGCATTGATCTCTGAGGTTGAAAGCAGACACATGTTTATGTTAGTCCTCAGAGAGAGAGAGAGTGAATAAGGGGGAGAGAGAGATAGAAAGGGAGAAATGGAGAGAACAGAAAGGGAGAGATAACGGAAAGGGCGAGAGAACAGAAAGTGAGGGAGAGAGAGAGAACAGAAAGAAATAGAGAGAGAGAGAAGGAAAGAAAGAGAGCAAGAGATAAAGCGAAGTGTGGTCAAAGTCGAAAGAGTGTGAGGGAGAGAGAGAGAGAGAGAGAGGGTGGTCAAAGCCAAGAGCGAGTGAGGGGGGGGGAGAGAGAGAGGGTGGGTGGGTGGTCAAAGCTAAGAGAGAGAGAGAAAGTGGGTCAAAGCTGAGAGAGAGAGAGAGAGAGAGAGAGAGAGAGAAAGATGATGGTCAAACCCGGGAGAGAGAGAGAAAGAGAGAAAGAGAGAAAGAGAGAGGATGTTCAAAGCCGAGAGAGAGCGAGAGAGAGAGAGGATGGTCAAACCTGAGAGAGAGAGAGAGAGAGAGAGAGAGAGAGAGAGAGAGAGAGAGAGAGATAGAGAGAGAGAGAGAGAGAGAGAGAGAGAGAGAGAGAGAGAGAGTGGTCAAAGCCGAGAGAGAGAGAGGGTGGTCAAAGCCAAGAGAGAGAGAGAGAGAGGGTGGTCAAAGCCGAGAGAGAGAGGGTGGTCAAAGACAAGAGAGAGAGAGAGAGGGTGGTCAAAGCCAAGAGAGAGAGAGAGAGAGGGTGGTCAAAGCCGAGAGAGAGGGTGGTCAAAGGCGAGAGAGAGAGACGGTGGTCAAAGCCGAGAGAGAGAGAGAGGGTGGTCAATGCCAAGAGAGAGAGAGAGACCGAGAGAGAGAGGGTGGTCAAAGCCGAGAGAGAGGGTGGTCAAAGCCGAGAGAGAGAGAGAGAGAGGGTGGTCAAAGCCGAGAGAGAGAGACGGTGGTCAAAGCCGAGAGAGAGAGAGAGAGAGAGAGGGTGGTCAAAGCCAAGAGAGAGAGAGGGTTGTCAAAGCCAAGAAAGTGAGAGAGAGGGTTGTCAAAGCCAAAAGAGTGAGAGAGAGGGTGGTCAAAGCCAAGAGATAGAGAGAGGGTGGTCAAAGCCGAGAGAGAGAGAGAGAGGGTGGTCAAAGCTAAGAGGGAAAGGATGGTCAAAGCCTAGAGAGAGAGGGTGAGAGAGACATAAAGCCGGAGAGAGGATTGTCAAAGCCAAGAGAGAGAGGGGGTTGTCAAAGCCAAGAGACAGAGAGAGAGGGTGGCCGAGAGAGAGAGGGAGAGAGCAGCGAGAGAGGGTGGTCAAAGCCAAGAGAGTTGTCAAAGCCGAGAGAGAGGGTGGTCAAAGCTTTGAGAGAAAGCCTCTTAAACCACCACCCTGCCTGGTACAGCAGCACCAACTCTCCTACCTCACCAGCCTGCCTGGTACAGCAGCATCAGCTCTCCTACCTCACCACCCTGCCTGGTACAGCAGCATCAGCTCTCCTACCTCACCACCCTGCCCGGTACAGCAGCACCAGCTCTCCTACCTCCCCACCCTGCCTGGTACAGCAGCATCAGCTCTCCTACCTCACCACCCTGCCTGGTACAGCAGCATCAGCTCTCCTACCTCACCACCCTGCCTGGTACAGCAGCACCAGCTCTCCTACCTCACCACCCTGCCTGGTACAGCAGCATCAGCTCTCCTCACCTCCCCACCCTGCCTGGTACAGCAGCATCAGCTCTCCTACCTCACCACCCTGCCTGGTACAGCAGCATCAGCTCTCCTACCTCCCCACCCTGCCTGGTACAGCAGCACCAGCTCTCCTACCTCCCCACCCTGCCTGGTACAGCAGCATCAGCTCTCCTACCTCACCACCCTGCCTGGTACAGCAGCATCAGCTCTCCTACCTCCCCACCCTGCCTGGTACAGCAGCACCAGCTCTCCTACCTCACCACCCTGCCTGGTACAGCAGCAGCAGCTTTCCTACCTCACCACCCTGCCTGGTGCAGCAGCACCAGCTCTCCTACCTCCCCACCCTACCTGGTACAGCAGCATCAGCTCTCCTACCTCCCCACCCTGTCTGGTACAGCAGCACCAGCTCTCCTACCACACCACCCTGCCTGGTGCAGCAGCACCAGCTTTCCTACCTCACCACCCTGCCTGGTACAGTAGCACCAGCTCTCCTACCTCCCCACCCTGCCTGGTACAGCAGCACCAACACTGATGACCTAGTTATCCCAGGCAGGCAGGCACTCAGCATCCCTGAATGATTGGCCGCACTGAGGCAGGCAGAGCTGGCTAGGTATCTATGGAGACAACAGAGAGAGTGAGGGGAGAGGGAAATAGAGAGAAAGAAAGAGTGGGGAAGGAAAGGGGGAGAGAGAGTAAGAGAAAGAGGGAGAGCTAAAGTGAGAGGGGAAGAGAAAGAGAGTGGGGAGGGAGAGGGAGGGGTAGAGAGAGGGATAGGGTTGTCTCCAACCAAGGAGGGCCTACAGCAGCACCTAGATCTTCTGCACAGATTCTGTCAGACCTGGGCCCTGACAGACCTGGGCCCTGACAGACCTGGGCCCTGACAGACCTGGGCCCTGACAGACCTGGGCCCTGACAGACCTGGGCCCTGACAGACCTGGGCCCTGACAGACCTGGGCCCTGACAGTAAATCTCAGTAAAACAAAAGTAATGATGTTCCAAAAAAGGTTCAGTTGCCAGGACCACAAATACAAATTCCATCTAGACACCGTTGCCTTATATCAGTGGTTCCCAAACTTTTTATAGTCCCGTACCTTTTCAAACATTCAACCTCCAGCCCCTCTAGCACCAGGGTCAGCGCACTCTCAAATGTTGTTTTTTGACATCATTGTAAGCCTGTCACACACACACTATACGATACATTTATTAAACATAATAATGAGTGTGAGTTTTTGTCACAACCCGACTCGTGGGAAGTGGCTCTTATAGGACCAGGGCACAAATAATAATATAATAATAATCATCTTTACTTAACCATCTTACATTTGAAACTGTATTTGTTCATCTAAAAATGGTGAATAACCACAGGTTAATGAGAAGGGTGTGCTTGAAAGGATGCACATAACTCTGCAATGTTGGCTTGTATTGGAGAGAGTCTCAGTCTTAAATCATTTTCCACACACAGTCTGTGCCTGTATTTAGTTTTCATGCTAGTAAGGGCCGAGAATCACCTCTCACATAGGTGCGTGGTTGCAAAGGGCATCAGTGTCTTAACAGTGCGATTTGCCAAGACAGGATACTCTGGCAGTGGCTTCTGATTAAATTCAATTTTCACAGAACCTCTTGTTGCAATTTTGATGAGACTCTCTTGTTCAGATATCGGTAAGTGGACTGGAGGCAGGGCATGAAAGGGGTAACAAATCCAGTTGTTTGTGTCATCCGTTTCGGGAAAGTACCTGCGTAATTGCGCACCCAACTCACTGCTTTTCTATATCACATTTGACATTGTCCGTGAGCTTTAGTTCATTTGCACACAAAACAATCACACAATGATGGAAAGACCTGTGTGTTGTCCTTGTTAATGCAGACAGAGAAGAGCTCCAACTTCTTAATCATACCCTCAATTTTGTCCCGCACATTGTATATAGTTGTGGAGAGTCCCTGTAATCCTAGACTCAGATCATTCAGACGAGAAAAAACATCACCCAGAAAGGCCAGTCGTTTGAGTAACTCGTCATCATGCAAGCGAAAGACAAGTGAAAATTAAGGTCAGCAAAGAAAACCTTAAACTCGTCTCTCAATTTAAAAAAACGTGTCAATACTTTGCCCCTTGATAACCAGCACACTTCTGTATGTTGTAAAAGTGTTACATGGTCGTTGCCCATATCATTGCAGAAAATACACAACAGTTCAGGGGCCTTGCTTTAACAAAGTGAACCATTTTCACTGTAGTGTCCAAACCGTCTTTCAAGCTGTCAGGCATTCTCTTAACAGACATATACCAGGAGCTGTGCCAGGCCCACCACGTCTGTTGACTCATCCAGCTATAACAGACATATACCAGGAGTTGTGCCAGGCCCTCCACGTCTGTTGACTCATCCAGCTATAACACACATATACCAGGAGCTGTGCCAGGCCCACCACATCTGTTGACTCATCCAGCTGTAACACACATATACCAGGAGCTGTGCCAGGCCCACCACGTCTGTTGACTCATCCAGCTGTAACACACATATACCAGGAGCTGTGTCAGGCCCACCACGTCTGTTGACTCATCCAGCTGTAACACACATATACCAGGAGCTGTGTCAGGCCCACCACGTCTGTTGACTCATCCAGCTATAACAGACATGTACCAGGAGCTGTGCCAGGCCCTCCACGTCTGTTGACTCATCCAGCTATAACAGACATATACCAGGAGCTGTGCCAGGCCCTCCACGTCTGTTGACTCATCCAGCTATAACACACATATACCAGGAGCTGTGTCAGGCCCACCACGTCTGTTGACTCATCCAGCTATAATACACATATACCAGGAGCTGTGCCAGGCCCACCACGTCTGTTGACTCATCCAGCTGTAACACACATATACCAGGAGCTGTGTCAGGCCCACCACGTCTGTTGACTCATCCAGCTATAACACACATATACCAGGAGCTGTGCCAGGCCCACCACGTCTGTTGACTCATCCAGCTGTAACACACATATACCAGGAGCTGTGCCAGGCCCACCACGTCTGTTGACTCATCCAGCTGTAACACACATATACCAGGAGCTGTGCCAGGCCCACCACGTCTGTTGACTCATCCAGCTGTAACACACATATACCAGGAGCTGTGTCAGGCCCTCCACGTCTGTTGACTCATCCAGCTATAATACACATATACCAGGAGCTGTGCCAGGCCCACCACGTCTGTTGACTCATCCAGCTATAACAGACATGTACCAGGAGCTGTGCCAGGCCCTCCACGTCTGTTGACTCATCCAGCTATAACAGACATATACCAGGAGCTGTGCCAGGCCCTCCACGTCTGTTGACTCATCCAGCTATAATACACATATACCAGGAGCTGCCAGGCCCACCACGTCTGTTGACTCATCCAGCTATAACACACATATACCAGGAGCTGTGCCAGGCCCTGTGCCACGTCTGTTGACTCATCCAGCTATAACACACATATACCAGGAGCTGTGCCAGGCCCACCACGTCTGTTGACTCATCCAGCTGTAACACACATATACCAGGAGCTGTGCCAGGCCCACCACGTCTGTTGACTCATCCAGCTGTAACACACATATACCAGGAGCTGTGCCAGGCCCACCACCCTCCACGTCTGTTGACTCATCCAGCTATAACACACATATACCAGGAGCTGTGCCAGGCCCACCACGTCTGTTGACTCATCCAGCTATAACAGACATATACCAGGAGCTGTGCCAGGCCCACCACGTCTGTTGACTCATCCAGCTATAACACACATATACCAGGAGCTGTGCCAGGCCCACCACGTCTGTTGACTCATCCAGCTGTAACACACATATACCAGGAGCTGTGCAGGCCCACCACGTCTGTTGACTCATCCAGCTATAACACACATATCCAGGAGCTGTGCCAGGCCCACCACGTCTGTTGACTCATCCAGCTGTAACACACATATACCAGGAGCTGGAGCTGTGCCAGGCCCACCACGTCTGTTGACTCATCCAGCTATAACACACATATACCAGGAGCTGTGCCAGGCCCACCACGTCTGTTGACTCATCCAGCTATAACACACATATACCAGGAGCTGTGCCAGGCCCACCACGTCTGTTGACTCATCCAGCTATAATCCAGCACATATATACCAGGAGCTGTGCCAGGCCCACCACGTCTGTTGACTCATCCAGCTGCACACATATACCAGGAGCTGTGCCAGGCCCACCACGTCTGTTGACTCATCCAGCTATAATACACATATACCAGGAGCTGTGCCAGGCCCACCACGTCTGTTGACTCATCCAGCTATAACACACATATACCAGGAGCTGTGCCAGGCCCACCACGTCTGTTGACTCATCCAGCTATAACACACATATACCAGGAGCTGTGCCAGGCCCACCACGTCTGTTGACTCATCCAGCTGTAACACACATATACCAGGAGCTGTGCCAGGCCCACCACGTCTGTTGACTCATCCAGCTGTAACACACATATACCAGGAGCTGTGCCAGGCCCACCACGTCTGTTGACTCATCCAGCTATAACACACATATACCAGCTGTAACACACATATACCAGGAGCTGTGCCAGGCCCACCACGTCTCCAGCTTGACTCATCCAGCTGTAACACACATGTACCAGGAGCTGTGCCAGGCCCACCACGTCTGTTGACTCATCCAGCTATAACAGACATATACCAGGAGCTGTGCCAGGCCCACCACGTCTGTTGACTCATCCAGCTGTAACACACATGTACCAGGAGCTGTGCCAGGCCCACCACGTCTGTGGACTCATCCAGCTGTAACACATAGAATTCACTGGCTTGTATGCGACCCAGTAATTGTTTCAAAACATCTCCTGCCATGTCACTGATGTGTCGTGAAACAGTGTTGTTTGATGAAGTAATTGTCTGTATAGTTTTTTTGTCCTGTTCCCCCAGCATTGTCCCAGCCATAGCCGTGGCAGCAGGAAGAATGAAGTCCTCTACAATAGTATAGGGCTTGCCTGTCCTAGCCACTAGGTAGCTCATCATACAAGACGCTTCTAGCACCTTCTTATGAATGTTGCTTTTATTCATGTCTTACTACTCAAAAGTCGTCTTAATTCTCGCTCAAAAAACTCCTGTGGCTTATTTTTCAAATTGTCATGTTTTGTTTCTAAATGTCTGCACAGAGTGAAGGTTTCATTGAGTTGTGAGATAGTACTTTAACACATATAACACACTGTGGCTGAGGAAAAGCACAACTCCCAATATAAGTGAACCCCAAATCAATATAGTTCTCATCATATTTGCGCCTCTTCGATGATCCAATGACCCTGTCTGTTGTTCGGTGCTTTCCTGGGTAAGGGGTCAGTAGCTCTTCGGCTGCATCAGATTCACAACTGTCATTGTCCATGTTAGCTGGGCTAACAACAAATGTAGAATTACTGATGCTAGCATTGGATGTGCTCGTGGAAGCAGAACCGCTTGTGTCGTCGACAGGTGCAGGTATAGTATTGCTGGTAGTAGCAGTACTACCAGTAGAGCTGGTATGTGTCTCTATGGACGCAGGCCTTACTTTTTAAATAATTTATCAATTTTGGAGCAAATGGACTGAGCACCAGCTACGTTTGGCTACATACGGACCGTTAGTGGAATTCTCGCGAGAGAGTAACGGTTAATGTGATTGGATGTTAATTATTTGACTAGGCTACCTGTATTTGACATTGTGTTTTTATTTCGCTGAACACTAGATGGTTTCATTTTGTTGTTAGCAGTGAAACGAGGCTACTCAAGTGAGAAAAGAACCTCACCCAAATGTATATTCCCATTGGAAAATATAGATGGACTGTTTGAAAATTCACGAAATGGGACAAACACAAAATTGATACTCTGCATGCAGAATTCTGCAAAAAGATCCTTTGTGTACAACGTAAAACACCAAATAACGCATGCAGTGTAGAATTAGGCCGATAACCGCTAATTATCAACATCCAGAAAAGTGATGTTAATAAGTTCTACAACCACCTAAAAGGAAGCGATTCCCAAACCTTCCATAACAAAGCTATCACCTACAGAGAGGTTAACCTGGATAAGAGTCCCCACAGAAAGCTGGTCCTGTTCACAAACACAAACAGACCCCACAGAGCCCCAGGACAGCAACACAATTAGACCCAACTAAATCATGAGAAAACAAAAAGATTGTTACTTGTCACATTGTAAAGAATTAACAAAAAAACTCAGCATCTGGAATGCTATTGGGCCCTAAACAGAGAGTACACTGTGTCAGAATACATGACTACTGTGACTGACCCAAACTTAAGGAAAGCTTTGTACAGACTCAGTGAGTATAGCCTTGCTATTGAGAAAGGCCACTGTAGGCAGACCTGGCTCTCAAGAGAAGACAGGCTATGGAAAGGGAAATAGGGGATACCTAGTCAGTTGTACATCTGAATGCATTCAACTGAAATGTGTCTTCCACATTTAACCCAGCCCCTCTGAATCAGAGAGGTGCTGGGTGCTGCCATGTGCACACTGCCCACAAAATGAGGTGGAAACTGAGCTGCACTTCCTAACCTCCTGCCAAATGTATGACCATATTCCAGACACATATTTCTCTCAGATTACACACGTCCACAAAGAATTAGAAAACAAACGCAATTTTGATAAACTCCCATATCTACTGGGTGAAATTCCAGTGTGCCATCACAGCAGCAATATATGTGACCTGTTGCCACAAGAAAAGGGCAACCAGTGAAGAACAAACACCATTGTAAATATAACCTATATTTTTGTTTATTTATTTCCCTTTTGTACTTGAACTATTTGCCCATAATATTACATGTGTAATGTATTTATTATTTTGTAACTTTTGTGAGTGTAATGTTTACTGTTAATTTGTATTGTTTATTTCACTTTTGTTTTTTATCTAGTTCACTTGCTTTTGCAATGTTAACATTGTTTCCCATGCGAATAAAGCCCTTAAATTGAAAATAATTTGAAGTAAGAGGGAGGGAGGGGCAAAGACAGGGAGCGAGAGGGGTAGAGGGAGGGGGAGAGAGGGGGGAGGGAGGGGGAGAGAGAGGGGGTAGAGGGAGGGGGAGAGAGGGGTAGAGGGAGGGGGAGAGAGAGGGGGTAGAGGGAGGGGGGGAGAGAGGGGTAGAGGGAGGGGGAGAGAGAGGGGTAGAGGGCGGGGGAGAGAGAGGGGTAGAGGGAGGGGGAGAGAGAGTGGTAGAGGGCGGGGGGAGAGAGAGGGGTAGGGGAGGGGGAGGGGGGGTAGAGGGAGGGGGAGAGAGAGGGAGGGGAGGGGAGAGAGGGGGTAGAGGGAGGGGGAGAGAGAGAGGGGGTAGAGGGAGGGGGAGAGAGAGGGGTAGAGGGAGGGGGAGAGAGAGGGGTGCGTTTGGAGACTAAGGAAGAGAACGAGGAAGAGAACCACCTGACAGATAAGAGAGCACACAACAACTACAGAGGAGAAAGTTAACTGGCTGGCCAATGAATTATAAATGCTATCTGTAAACTCTAATGGACTGGTACTGCAGCAGCTCATAGAGGCTGTGGATGTTAGACATGGGCTATCTCTGTATGCTGATCTCACAGCAGGGACTCAGACAGGAGAGAGAGAGATGGAAGTTGGTTTGGAGGACCAGTACTGTACGTTCCTGATGTGTACTGCTGCAATCCATTATCTAGTCTCTCTCAAAAGACTTGCACGCAGATACAGCAGCTCTGAGGAGAGATGAAGCATTATCCCTCACCACCATTATCCCTCACCACCATATCCCTCACCACCATTATCCCTCACCACCATATCCCTCACCACCATTATCCCTCACCACCATATCCCCATCACCATTATCCCTCATCACCATATCCCTCACCACCATTATCCCTCGCCACCATATCCCTCACCACCATATCCCTCACCACCATTATCCCTCACCACCATATCCCTCACCACCATTATCCCTCACCACCATATCCCCCATCACCATTATCCCTCACCACCATATCCCTCACCATCATTATCCCTCACCACCATTATCCCTCACCACCATATCCTCACCACCATTATCCCTCACCACCATATCCCTCACCACCATTATCCCTCACCACCATTATCCCTCACCACCATATCCCTCACCACCATTATCCCTCACCACCATTATCCCTCACCACCATATCCCTCATCACCATTGTCCCTCACCACCATTATCCCTCACCGCCAAATCCTCACCGCCATTATCCCTCACCACCATATCCCTCACCACCATTATCCCTCACCACCATATCCCTCACCGCCATTATCCCTCACCACCATTATCCCTCATCACCATTATCCCTCACCACCATTATCCCTCACAGCCATTATCCCTCACCACCATATCCCCACCACCATTATCCCTCACCACCATATCCCTCACCACCATTATCTCTCACCACCATTATCCCCACCACCATATCCCTCACCACCATATCCCTCACCACCATATCCCCCACCACCATTATCCCTCACCACCATTATCCCTCACCACCAGTATCCCTCACCACCATATCCATCATCACCATTATCCCTCACCACCATATCCCTCACCACCATTATCCCCCACCACCATATCCCTCATCACCATTATCCCTCACCACCATATCCCTCACCACCATTATCCCTCATCACCATATCCCCATCAACATTATCCCTCACCACCATATCCCTCACCACCATTATCCTCACCACCATATCCCTCACCACCATATCCTCATCACCATTATCCCTCACCACCATATCCCTCACCACCATTATCCCTCACCACCATATCCCTCATCACCATTATCCCTCACCACCATATCCCTCACCACCATATCCCTCATCACCATTATCCCTCATCACCATTGCCCCATCACCATTATCCCTCACCAGATAGTGTGAGCTCATGAATGATGTCCATGAGTCCTGACTAGAGCTTTCAGAATGATTTGGCCCAACCTGAAGTGGCTGTAAGGTATACGTCTGTCTGTCTGTCTGTCTGTCTGTCTGTCTGTCTGTCTGTCTGTCTGTCTGTCTGTCTGTCTGTCTGTCTGTCTGTCTGTCTGTCTGTCTATCTGTCTGTCTGTTTGTCTGTCTGTCTGAATGTATTGTATTTCAGCCACTGAAAAAAAATTCAAGTGAAATGACAAATTCTTAAATGCTTTTACACGCTCCATTTGTTTTGATTTACTGCATCTTTAAAAATATAAAAATAAAAATAGAAACAGTTGAAATATAGAAGTATTGAATTAGGACTATTTCAGAATATATTCAACAAGTCAGAAGAGAACACCTGCAAGCACTACGATAACTTTTATTCACCAAAGGGGATTTCTACATTCCCGGATGATCCAATTGTTTGAATATCCAATTACTTGAGGATTTTAATTGCCATCTTATTCTAATTGAGACGACTGTGGAATATTACTGTTCAGTGTGTGATTCATTGAATTGTTACTTCAGCCCGAGGCTGTATTTGATGTTTAACTTTCTTGCTTTAGCAACCATATTTTTTTATGATTTAGAAAAAAAATGAATTGCTTGATAACAGTTGGGACCATATGGTACCTGAGCCTTAGTTGCCATTACAAGGATGACGGAACTTGCTGTAGTCTGTATTGATGCTGTTTGTTACTGTAATTAATATGCTTTATGATGCAGCATGATAAACACACACAGAGACAGCTTTATGGCTGATTGATAACACAACCAGTAAACATGGCGTTGCAGTACCTCTTCTAGTGGCTCACACCTGTCCTGGTACATGCAGTACCTCTTCTAGTGGCTCACACCTGTCCTGGTACATGCAGTACCTCTTCTAGTGGCTCACACCTGTCCTGGTCCATGCAGTACCTCTTCTAGTGGCTCACACCTGTCCTGGTCCATGCAGTACCTCTTCTAGTGGCTCACACCTGTCCTGGTACATGCAGTACCTCTTCTAGTGGCTCACACCTGTCCTGGTCCATGCAGTACCTCTTCTAGTGGCTCACACCTGTCCTGGTACATGCAGTACCTCTTCTAGTGGCTCACACCTGTCCTGGTACATGCATTACCTCTTCTAGTGGCTCACACCTGTCCTGGTCCATGCAGTACCTCTTCTAGTGGCTCACACCTGTCCTGGTACATGCAGTACCTCTTCTAGTGGCTCACACCTGTCCTGGTACATGCAGTACCTCTTCTAGTGGCTCACACCTGTCCTGGTCCATGCAGTACCTCTTCTAGTGGCTCACACCTGTCCTGGTACATGCAGTACCTCTTCTAGTGGCTCACACCTTTCCTGGTACATGCAGTACCTCTTCTAGTGGCTCACACCTGTCCTGGTCCATGCAGTACCTCTTCTAGTGGCTCACACCTTTCCTGGTACATGCAGTACCTCTTCTAGTGGCTCACACCTTTCCTGGTACATGCAGTACCTCTTCTAGTGGCTCACACCTTTCCTGGTACATGCAGTACCTCTTCTAGTGGCTCACACCTTTCCTGGTACATGCAGTACCTCTTCTAGTGGCTCACACCTGTCCTGGTCCATGCAGTACCTCTTCTAGTGGCTCACTTCTAGTGGCTCACACCCTTCCTGGTCCATGCAGTACCTCTTCTAGTGGCTCACACCTGTCCTGGTCCATGCATTACCTCTTCTAGTGGCTCACACCTGTCCTGGTACATGCAGTACCTCTTCTAGTGGCTCACACCTGTCCTGGTCCATGCAGTACCTCTTCTAGTGGCTCACACCTGTCCTGGTACATGCAGGGCCTCTCTAGGACTAGACGTTGGACTATCTCAAGCCTGACACACACTAACATGGTCCTTGCAGGGCCTCTCTAGGACTAGACGTTGGACTATCTCAAGTCTGACACACCCTTCCTGGTCCATGCAGGGCCTCTCTAGGACTAGACGTTGGACTATCTCAAGTCTGACACACCCTTCCTGGTCCATGCAGGGCCTCTCTAGGACTAGACGTTGGACTATCTCAAGCCTGACACACACTAACCTGGTCCATGCAGGGCCTCTCTAGGACTAGACGTTGGACTATCTCAAGCCAAGAGAGAGAGAAATTAGTAGTCATAGTCTTTCTCCTGTTGTAACTGTGCATGTGTGTGTGGGTTTATGCATATTGATATTTTGTGTATGTGCATGTGAGTATGTGTGAGTATGTGTGAGTATGTGCGTGCATGCTTTCGTGTGTGTGTGTTGTGTCCCTGTTGTTGTGCATGGCTCCTTCCCCAGTCCTGCTGTGTGAGCCACCTGTTTGCTGTTACAGATCTGTGGGCAGTAAAAATGCTCTCACGCCAACTGAGACCAGCCTTGACAGAGATGGCCTGCGTGCGTGTGTTCGTTTATTGATCATCATCATCACCATCATTAGTATGGTCATCATCATCATTAAGTGAAAATATCAATATGCTCACATCCACACGACAGAATGTAAACTATAGGCTTGTATCTCTTTCTATTTTTCTGCATCTCTCTCTCATCTCTCTTTTCATGTGTTCTGTCTCTCCCTCCCTCTGCTCTCTCACTTCCTCCTATCACTCCCTCTCTTCTCTTCCCCTCCCTCCCTCCCTCCCTCCCTCCCTCCCTCCCTCCCTCCCTCCCTCCCTCCCTCCCTCCCTCCCTCCCTCCCTCCCTCCCTCCCTCCCTCCCTCCCTCCCTCCCTCCCTCCCTCCCTCCCTCCATCCATCCATCCCCCTCCCTCCCTCCCTCCCTCCCTCCCTCCCTCCCTCCCTCCTCCCTCCCTCCCTCCCTCCCTCCATCCCTCCCTCCCTCCCTCCCTCCCTCCATCCATCCATCCATCCATCCATCCATCCCTCCCTCCATCCATCCATCCATCCATCCCTTCTCTTTCTCCCTTCCTTCTCTCTTCTCCTCCCTCCCTTTCTGCTCGCTCCCTCCCTCCTTTCACTCTCTCCCTCCCTTCTCTCTCTCCCTCCCTCCGCTCTCTCCCTCGCTCCACTCTCGCCCTCTCGTTCTCCCTCTCTCTCTCCGCCCCTCCCTCTCTCTCCCTCTTTTCTCTCCCACTCACCCTCCCTTCTCTCTCTCCCTCCCTCCTCTCTCTCTATCCCACCTCTCTCTCAATCCCGCCCTCTCTCCCATCCTCTGCTCTCCTCCTTCCTTTGCTCCCTGCCTCCCTCTGCTCTCCTCCTTCCTTTGCTTCTCCCTCCCTCTGCTCCCTCCCTCCCTCCCTCCCTCCCTCCTCCCTCCCTCCCTCCCTCCCTCCCTCCCTCCCTCCCTCCCTCCCTCCCCCTCCCTCCCTCCCTCCCTCAATCCCTCTGCTCTCTCTCGCTCCCCTCCCTCCCTCCCTCCCTCCCTCCCTCCCTCCCTCCCTCCCTCCCTCCCTCCCTCCCTCCCTCCCTCCCTCCCTCCCTCCCTCCCTCCCTCCCTCCCTCCCTCTGCTCTCCTCCTTCCTTTGCCTCCCTCCCTCTGCTCTCCCTCCCTCCCTCCCTCCCTCCCTCCCTCCCTCCCTCCCTCCCTCCCTCCCTCCCTCCCTCCCTCCCTCCCTCCCTCCCTCCCTCCCTCCCTCCCTCCCTCCCTCCCCCTCCCTCCCTCCCTCTCTTCCTCAGCTCTGTTCCCTCAGCTGTAATCAGGGTGTGTTACTGTTTAATTTAATGGAATGAGAATTGCTTCCCGTCTCTAGCTAATTTAGTCGTCATGTTTAAATCATACCATATTTACAGCTGCTATGGTAGCCTGGATACAATGTTATTTTTGCTCAAATCATTCCAATTTACCTTCATTGACATGTTTCATTTTCACAATTGATATATAAAACAATTATAATGTGAATGGCAACCGTCATCCAGGTCTGTATCCCAATTGGCACCCTATTCCCTACATAATGCATAGGCCTTGGTCAAAGGAAGTGCAAGGAATAGGTTGCCATTTGGAACGCTGCCCAGGTTCATCTGCAGGTGCATTGTCTTGCGTCAGGCTGTTAGAATGACGCCACCGGTCAGAAGACGATGCTGCAGCTGGCTTCCCCTGGGTCGTTCTGAAAGGCAGCAATTTATCCTCGAGAGGGGTTTCTGGCCTACATGTTGCCTGTCTGTTAGATGGATACGACTTTGCGTGACTGTAGAAGGCTAGTTTCTTTGTTCTATGTGTCTGCTGTGTGCAACCGTGTCTCTTCTTATGATAGATGGCCCAGCCTGCAGAACATCTTGTTCACTGTCTGTCCGGTAGAAGGAAGCGGAGAGGAGCTTGTTTGCCAATCTAATGTTGTCTTGTCTCTCTTATGGGGAGTGGAGTGAGATAAAGGGCTGAAGAGGAGAGTGGAGGAAAGGAGTGGAGAGTGGAGGACAGGAGAGGATAAGAGAGACGAGAAGAGTGGAGGAAAGGAGAGGAGAGTGGAGGACAGGAGAGGATAAGAGAGACGAGAAGAGTGGAGGAAAGGAGTGGAGAGTGGAGGACAGGAGAGGATAAGAGAGACGAGAAGAGTAGAGGAAAGGAGAGGAGAGTGGAGGACAGGAGAGGATAAGAGAGACGAGAAGAGTAGAGGAAAGGAGAGGAGAGTGGAGGACAGGAGAGGATAAGAGAGACGAGAAGAGTAGAGGAAAGGAGAGGAGAGTGGAGGACAGGAGAGGAGAGTGGAGGACAGGAGAGGATAAGAGAGACGAGAAGAGTAGAGGAAAGGAGAGGAGAGTGGAGGACAGGAGAGGAGAGTGGAGGACAGGAGAGGATAAGAGAGACGAGAAGATTAGAGGAAAGGAGAGGAGAGTGGAGGAAAGGAGAGGAGAGTGGAGGACAGGAGAGGATAAGAGAGACGAGAAGAGTGGAGGAAAGGAGAAGAGAGTGGAGGAAAGGAGAGGATAAGAGAGAAGAGAAGAGTGGAGGAAAGGAGAGTTGATTTAGGCCAAAGCTGCAGTGCAGTAGAGTAACTACTCATCTCTCTCTCTCTCTCTCTCTCTCTCTCTCTCTCTCTCACACACACGTTATCTCTCTCTCTCTTTCTCTCTCTCTCGCTCTCTCTCTCTCTCTCTTCTCTCTCTCTCTCTTTCTCTTTCTCTCTTTCTCTCTCTCTCTCTCTCTCTCACTCTCTCTCTTTCTCTCAAACTCTCTCTCTCTCTCTCTCTCTCTCTCTCGCTCTCAAATATTACAGAACCTGTGGAGCCGATTGTTAATTTCTACAATGTGTAACACAAGGCAAGCATGATAAAGTATTCATATCACTTCTTTAGCCAATTATTCAATAGGGGAGTTGGCTAAAGCACAAACAGATCCTGGATACAAGGCTTACACAGCCCAACACAGATCCTGGATACAAGGCTTACACAACCCAACACAGATCCTGGATACAAGCCTTACACAGCCCAACACAGATCCTGGATACAAGGCTTACACAGCCTAACACAGATCCTTGATACAAGCCTTACACAGCCTAACACAGATCCTTGATACAAGCCTTACACAGCCCAACACAGATCCTGGATACAAGGCTTACACAGCCCAACACAGATCCTGGATACAAGGCTTACACAGCCCAACACAGATCCTGGATACAAGGCTTACACAGCCTAACACAGATCCTGGATACAAGGCTTACACAACCCAACACAGATCCTGGATACAAGCCTTACACAGCCCAACACAGATCCTGGATACAAGGCTTACACAGCCCAACACAGATCCTGGATACAAGGCTTACACAGCCTAACACAGATCCTGGATACAAGACTTACACAGCCCAACACAGATCACGGGCCCTCATTTATTAATGTTGCCTAGAAAAGCTTCTAAATGAACTCGTACGAAGAAAATTTAGGATGTTTGCAAGTACAGAAAAGTTGGTATTTATCCATTTCTCTTTCACTTGATTTACACACACCTTGATAAATCAGACACGTTCTAAAACACTGTGCTAGTGCATGTGAAGTCTCATTTACATAAAGAACCTGCAAGAAATGTCACAAATCTTTGTCCGCCAACATGGAGAAATCAAAGAAGACAAAGAAAACATTTTTGGACCAAAAATGTAACTTTTGATCACCGAAGTGGAAGCAAAACAAGCCATACTTGTTGGAGCCCTCAGCAATGGCTTGACAAATAAGAGAACAATATTACTTGGGAGCAGGTTAGAGCTGTGGTAAATTCTGCCTCATCTGAGTGCAGAACAGTTAATGAAATTAAAAAGAAATGTTTGAAATGAAAAACATTTGCACAAAAAAAATGATGATCCACAAAAGGGATATAAGTACAACAGGAGAAGGGCAGAGAGACTCTTCACTGTCTGCTATGGACCAGCATACTGTCTGCTATGGACCAGCATACTGTCTGCTATGGACCAGCATACTGTCTGCTATGGACCAGCATACTGTCTGCTATGGACCAGCATACTGTCTGCTATGGACCAGCATACTGTCTGCTATGGACCAGCACAACACTGTCTGCTATGGACCAGCATACTGTCTGCTATGGACCAGCACATTTTCTGCTACGGACCAGCACACTGTCTGCTATGGACCAGCACACTGTCTGCTATGGACCAGCATACTGTCTGCTATGGACCAGCACACTGCCTGCTATGGACCAGCACACTGTCTGCTATGGACCAGCACATTGTCTGCTATGGACCAGCACATTGTCTGCTATGGACCAGCACACTGTCTGATATGGACCAGCATACTGTCTGCTATGGACCAGCACATTGTCTGCTATTGACCAGCATACTGTCTGCTATGGACCAGCACATTGTCTGCTATGGACCAGCATACTGTCTGCTATGGACCAGCATACTGTCTGCTATGGACCAGCACACTGCCTGCTATGGACCAGCACACTGTCTGCTATGGACCAGCACATTGTCTGCTATGGACCAGCACATTGTCTGCTATGGACCAGCATACTGTCTGCTATGGACCAGCACACTGTCTGCTATGGACCAGCATACTGTCTGCTATGGACTAGCACACTGTCTGCTATGGACCAGCACAATGTCTGCTATGGACCAGCACACTATCTGCTATGGACCAGCACATTGTCTGCTATGGACCAGCATATTGTCTGCTATGGACCAGCATACTGTCTGCTATGGACCAGCATACTGTCTGCTATGGACCAGCATATTGTCTGCTATGGACCAGCATACTGTCTGCTAGGGACCAGCACACTGTCTGCTATGGACCAGCATACTGTCTGCTATGGACCAGCACACTGTCTGCTATGGACCAGCACACTGTCTGCTATGGACCAGCATACTGTCTGTTATGGACCAGCACACTGTCTGCTATGGACCAGCACACTTTCTGCTATGGACCAGCACAATGTCTGCTATGGACCAGCACACTGTCTGCTATGGACCAGCATACTGTCTGCTATGGACCAGCACACTGTCTGTTATGGACCAGCACACTGTCTGCTATGGACCAGCACTACTGTCTGCTATGGACCAGCACACTGTCTGCTATGGACCAGCACACTGCCTGCTATGGACCAGCACACTGTCTGCTATGGACCAGCACACTATCTGCTATGGACCAGCACACTGTCTGCATACTGTCTGGGACCAGCACAATGTCTGCTATGGACCAGCACATTGTCTGCTATGGACCAGCATATTGTCTGCTATGGACCAGCATACTGTCTGCTATGGACCAGCACACTGTCTGCTATGGACCAGCATACTGTCTGCTATGGACCAGCACACTGTCTGCTATGGACCAGCACACTGTCTGCTATGGACCAGCACACTGTCTGCTATGGACCAGCACACTGTCTGCTATGGACCAGCATACTGTCTGCTATGGACCAGCATACTGTCTGCTATGGACCAGCACACTGTCTGCTATGGACCAGCATACTGTCTGCTATGGACCAGCACACTGTCTGCTATGGACCAGCACACTGTCTGCTATGGACCAGCACACTGTCTGCTATGGACCAGCACACTGTCTGCTATGGACCAGCACACTGTCTGCTATGGACCAGCACACTGTCTGCTATGGACCAGCACACTGTCTGCTATGGACCAGCACAATGTCTGCTATGGACCAGCACACTGTCTGCTATGGACCAGCACACTGTCTGCTATGGACCAGCACACTGTCTGCTATGGACCAGCACATTGTCTGCTATGGACCAGCATATTGTCTGCTATGGACCAGCACATTGTCTGCTATGGACCAGCATACTGTCTGCTATGGACCAGCATACTGTCTGCTATGGACCAGCACATTGTCTGCTATGGACCAGCATACTGTCTGCTATGGACCAGCACACTGTCTGCTATGGACCAGCACACTGTCTGCTATGGACCAGCACACTGTCTGCTATGGACCAGCACACTGTCTGCTATGGACCAGCACACTGTCTGCTATGGACCAGCACACTGTCTGCTATGGACCAGCACACTGTCTGCTATGGACCAGCATACTGTCTGCTATGGACCAGCACACTGTCTGCTATGGACCAGCACACTGTCTGCTATGGACCAGCACACTGTCTGCTATGGACCAGCACACTGTCTGCTATGGACCAGCACACTGTCTGCTATGGACCAGCACACTGTCTGCTATGGACCAGCACAATGTCTGCTATGGACCAGCACACTGTCTGTCTGCTATGGACCAGCACACTGTCTGCTATGGACCAGCACACTGTCTGCTATGGACCAGCACACTGTCTGCTATGGACCAGCATATTGTCTGCTATGGACCAGCACACTGTCTGCTATGGACCAGCACACTGTCTGCTATGGACCAGCACACTGTCTGCTATGGACCAGCATACTGTCTGCTATGGACCAGCATACTGTCTGTTATGGACCAGCACACTGTCTGCTATGGACCAGCATACTGTCTGCTATGGACCAGCACACTGTCTGCTATGGACCAGCACACTGCCTGCTATGGACCAGCACACTGTCTGCTATGGACCAGCACACTGTCTGCTATGGACCAGCACACTGTCTGCTATGGACCAGCACAATGTCTGCTATGGACCAGCACAATCTCTGCTATGGACCAGCACACTGTCTGCTATGGACCAGCATACTGTCTGCTATGGACCAGCACACTGTCTGCTATGGACCAGCACACTGCCTGCTATGGACCAGTACACTGTCTGCTATGGACCAGCACACTGTCTGCTATGGACCAGCACACTGTCTGCTGTGGACCAGCACATTGGCAGCGTAATTGGAGAGACCTGTGTTGGGCCGTGTAAGCACTATATTTGGAGTAGTGAGCCATTAGAGATGCACCTCTGAATATATTCCACGTTGCCCTTCGAGCTGCAGCAGTGCTGTTTGATAAGCCATGTTGACCTTTTGGTTGTTGATCTTGCAGTCTTGTGTAAGCAGTGGGGAGTAGGTCCGTGTTCACGGTGTACAACGTGATGCTTATGTAGATCCTCTTCAAGTTGTTCCCTCTTCTCCACTGCACTGTGCTGCTTGTTGAAGAGGAGTGCTCCACTCCGGCACTTAGATGAAGGCTGCAACCATTTCCACCTGTGCCAAATGCAGAGGGAGGGAAGGTTGGAGGGAGGGATGGAGGGAGTCAAGGAGGGAGGGAGGGAGGGAGTCAAGGAGGGAGGGAGGCATGGAAGGAGGGAGAGGTGGCAGGAGGGAGGGATGAAGGGGTGAAGAGAGACGGACAGCATGTTAATGATTGATACTGTCATCTTGGATCCTGATTAATAATTTAAACTACCTTGTGTATGTGTGTGTCTGTGCATATCTGCGTGAGTGTCTGCGAGAAAGATGTGTGTGTGTGTATGACCATACCGGGGTGAATGTGAGGACAGTAGAGTGAGTGTCTAAGTACATCTTCTAATATTTGTGCCCAGACTGCTTTTCGGTCTGCTTTGGCGTATATTATACAAAGCTGATTAGTTCATTATTTAGAGTGTTTGTATGCTTGAGGACATTTTATTGTGTTTAGGGTGGTCTTATTTCCTGGAGGAAGAGGATAACTGAAGGAGAGTGAGAGTGAGATACATAAAGAGAGACGTAGAAAGGTAGAGAGGTAGAGAGAGAGACGTAAAGAGGTAGGTAGAGAGAGAGAGAGAGAGAGAGAGAGAGAGAGAGAGAGAGATGTAAAGAGGTAGGTAGAGAGAGACAGAGAGAGAGAGAGAGAGAGAGAGAGATGTAAAGAGGTAGGTAGAGAGAGACAGAGAGAGAGAGAGAGCGCATGAGAGACAGAGAGAGATGTATAGGTAGAGAGAGGTGAAGCGAGAGAGAGGTAGAGAGAGGTGAAGCGAGAGAGAGGTAGAGAGAGGTGAAGCGAGAGAGAGGTAGAGAGAGAGACGTAAAGAGGTAGGTAGAGAGAGAGAGAGAGAGATGTATAGGTAGAGAGAGGTGAAGCGAGAGAGAGGTAGAGAGAGAGACGTAAAGAGGTAGGTAGAGAGAGAGAGAGAGAGAGAGATGTATAGGTAGAGAGAGGTGAAGCGAGAGAGAGGTAGAGAGAGAGACGTAAAGAGGTAGGTAGAGAGAGAGAGACAGAGAGAGATGTATAGGTAGAGAGAGGTGAAGCGAGAGAGAGGTAGAGAGAGGTGAAGCGAGAGAGAGGTAGAGAGAGGTGAAGCGAGAGAGAGGTAGAGAGAGAGACGTAAAGAGGGTAGGTAGAGAGAGAGAGAGAGAGAGATGTATAGGTAGAGAGAGGTGAAGCGAGAGAGAGGTAGAGAGAGAGACGTAAAGAGGTAGGTAGAGAGAGAGAGACAGAGAGAGATGTATAGGTAGAGAGAGGTGAAGCGAGAGAGAGGTAGAGAGAGAGACGTAAAGAGGTAGGTAGAGAGAGAGAGAGAGAGAGAGAGAGAGAGTATAGGTAGAGAGAGGTGAAGCGAGAGAGAGGTAGAGAGAGAGACGTAAAGAGGTAGGTAGAGAGAGAGAGAGAGAGAGAGTGTATAGGTAGAGAGAGGTGAAGCGAGAGAGGGTAGAGTAGAGAGAGAGAGGTAAAGAGGTAGGTAGAGAGAGAGGTAGAGAGAGAGACGTAGAGGTAGAGAGAGGGTAGATAGGTAGAGGTAGGTGAGAGAGGTAGAGAGAGAGACGTAAAGAGGTAGGTAGAGAGGTGAGAGAGACGTAAAGAGGTAGGTAGAGAGAGGTAGAGAGAGAGTAAAGAGGTAGGTAGAGAGAGGTGAGAGAGAGACGTAGAGAGGTAGGTAGAGAGAGGTGAGAGAGAGAGAGGTAGGTAGAGAGAGGTGAAGAGAGACGAGAGGTAGGTAGAGAGAGTAGAGAGAGGTGAGGTAGGTAGAGAGAGGTAGAGAGAGAGAGAAAGAGGTGGTAGCGAGAGAGAGGTAGGTAGAGAGGTGAAGCGAGAGAGGTAGGTAGAGAGGTGAAGAGAGACGAGAGAGAGGTAGAGAGAGGTAGAGAGAGAGACGTAAAGAGGTAGGTAGAGAGAGGTAGAGAGAGAGACGTAAAGAGGTAGGTAGAGAGAGGTAGAGAGAGAGACGTAAAGAGGTAGGTAGAGAGAGGTAGAGAGAGAGACGTAAAGAGGTAGGTAGAGAGAGGTAGAGAGAGAGACGTAAAGAGGTAGGTAGAGAGAGGTAGAGAGAGAGACGTAAAGAGGTAGGTAGAGAGAGGTAGAGAGAGACGTAAAGAGGTAGGTAGAGAGGTAGAGAGAGAGACGAGGTGAAGAGAGAGAGAGGTAGGTAGAGAGAGGTGAGAGAGAGACGTAAGAGGTAGGTAGAGAGGTAGAGAGAGAGAGAGGTAGAGAGAGAGACGTAAAGAGGTAGGTAGAGAGGTAGAGAGAGAGACGTAAAGAGGTAGGTAGAGAGAGTAAGAGAGAGTAAAGAGGTAGGTAGAGAGGGTAGAGAGAGAGACGTAAAGAGGTAGGTAGAGAGAGAGAGAGAGACAGAGAGAGATGTATAGGTAGAGAGAGGTGAAGCGAGAGAGAGGTAGAGAGAGAGAGAGAAAAGAAAGAAAGAGCAAGAGGGAGGGATAAATAAGAGAGAAAGCAGATAGCCATGCATGAGATGGAGCATCGATTCTGAAGGAATGTTTGAAAATCACACCAAAGCCAGGAAAACTCCACTGGTAGAGCCAATAGAGCTTAAGGTTAGGGAGAACAGAGAACATAGCGGGATAGAAGAGAGAGTGAGATAATTAGGGAGGGATAAACATTGGTCCAGACTCAGAACACTTATATTCATTAGGTACCAAAAGGAAGTTAACGAGCCAGAACGGGGAGGGACCTACCTGAATTTGTCCAATAATAATTGCTTGTTTTCATTTTTCTTTTCAGAACGTTTTGCTATGGTGTACACTAATGAATATGACCTAGCAGTGCCCAACATTGCAGGAGTCTTTCCCAGATGTTATACAGTAGCATTTAGCCTCCTGCCTGCCTGTGTTTATGAGGGCCCAGGTCAGAAGTAGTGCACTATATAGGGAATAGGGCTCTGGTCTAAAGTAGTGCACTATATAGGGAATAGGGCTCTGGTCTAAAGTAGTGCACTATATAGGGAATAGGGCTCTGGTCTAAAGTAGTGCACTATATAGGGAATAGGGCTCTGGTCTAAAGTAGTGCACTATATAGGGAATAGGAATATGGTCTAAATTAGTGCACTATATAGGGAATAGGAATATGGTCTAAAGTAGTGCACTATATAGGGAATAGGGCTCTGGTCTAATGTAGTGCACTATATAGGGAATAGGGTGCCATTTGAGACATAAGCCTATGTGTCATTGTTCGGTGTCCATCCATCCTTCCTTCCTTCCTTCCTTCCTGCCTTCCTTTCTTCTTTCCTGCCTGCCTGCCTTCCTGCCTTCCTTCCTTCCTTCCTTCCTTCCTTCTTTCCTTCCTTCCTTCCTTCCTTCCTTCCTTCCTTCCTTCCTTCCTTCCTTCCTTCTTCTTTCCTTCCTTCCTGCCTGCCTTGCCTTCCTTCCTTTCTTCTTTCCTTTCTTCTTTCCTGCCTGCCTGCCTTCCTGCCTTCCTTTCTTCTTTCCTGCCTGCCTGTCTTCCTTTCCTTCTTTCCTTCCTGCCTGCCTGTC